>NW_026063277.1:0-195438 GCF_024362695.1 Pectinophora gossypiella
ACATCCCGTTGACTATGGAAATTTTTCTTGATCTTGAAAAACTGCTCCGCATCAGGGAGACACCCTACGGCCTGGCAAAACTATAAAACCTGGAGCAATTTTTCTTTCGCGAAACATATTTGAATCTTAGTCAAATCCAATCCCCGGTGAAAAAAAACCAAAATGGCGGAAAAAAGATGGCCGCCATACAAAATTTTCGTTTTTCCTGAAAATGCCTCGAGGGTAAAAATGATGTATAGGGATGTGATCGGATCGTCCTGTTGAGTATTTCAATACTACTCGATCTTGAAAAACTGCTCCGCATCAGGGAGACACCCTACGGCCTGGCAAAACTATAAAACCTAGAGCAATTTTTCTTTCGCGAAACATTTTTAAATCTTGGTCAAATCCAATCCCTGCTGAAAAAAAACCAAAATGGCGGAAAAACAAGATGGCCGCCATACAAAATTTTCGTTTTTCCCGAAAATGCCTCGGGGGTAAAAATGATGTATGAGGAATGTGATCGAAACATCATGTTGAGTATGGAAATACTCCTCGATCTTTGAAAGCTGCTCCGCATCAGGGAGACACCCTACAGCCTGGCGAAACTATCGCACATGGAACTTTTTTGTTTTTACGAAGCCTATTAAAGTCTTGGTCAAATTTTATCGCCAGTAAAAAAAAAACAAATTGGCCGAAAAACAAGATGGCCGCCATACAAATTTTTGTTTTTCCAGAAAATGTCTCAGAGGTAAAAATGATGTATTGGGGTGTGATGGGAACGTCATCTTGGAAAACTGCTCCGCATCAGGAGTCACCCTACGGCCTGGCAAAACTATAGCACCTAGAACTTTTTTGATTTCACGAGACCTATTTAAGTCTTGGTCAAATTCTATCGTGGTAAATAAATGGCGGGAAAAAGCTTCGAACTAACACAGGACACGCGAGCAGCTCGCTGCGAGCGAACCACGCGACATCTAGTTATAATATATATAGCTGCAAACCCACTGACTGACTCACTGACAGGGTTGTTCTCCCAGAAGGAGTGTCGGGGGGTGAAAATGGTGTATGGGGGGTGTGATCGGGACCTCCCGGTGAGTATGGGAAAACTTCCAGATCTTGGAAAACTGCTCCGCATCAGGGAGACACCCTAAAGTCTGGCGCAACTATTATACCTGGAACAATTTTTTTTTCGCAAAACCTATTTAAATCTTGGTCAAATTCTATTGTCGGTGAAAAAAAATCAAAATGGTGGAAAAACAAGATGGCCGCCATTCAAAAAATTGTTTGAAATGAAATGAAATGAAATGAAATGAAATATATTTATTGTGGATCATAGGTACAGTATAGGCGTTTATAATCAATTATAAATTGTTTCATCCAGCTATATCCCGCCATATAGGCATACAATGTTAGGTCTTATAAATCTAAAGTCATGCTCGTAAACATATTATACACATAATCATTATTAGCATTACAATATTCATAATGTCAAATACAATAATAATACAATCAAATTGTCACCACATATACATTTAATTTAATTCATATAATATCATTTAAGTATTCATTTAGATTATAGTAACATTTGGTCTTTAACATATCATGCAGTTTATTTTTAAAAATATTCATGTTATCACATTCACGCATTGATTTAGGCAGTTTATTAAAAATATGGGGAATTCTGCAAAAAATACTTTTATGCATTAGTGCAGTATTATTTTTGACTAACATTAATCTATTCGCCAGTCGTTTTCTGGTATGGAATTTAAATAAACTTGGATTAGATTTTGCAAATACACAGCATTCGTAGATATACATACATATCACAGTTAAAATATTCATTTCCTTAAAATGAGGCTTACATGATTCAGTTACTGTTATATTACAAATGGATCGAATACATCGTTTTTGTGCTATGAGCACATGCTGTATGTTTGATGCATTGCCCCAAAATATTAAACCATAACGAATGATTGACGCAACATAGCCGTGATATGCGGTAAGAACGCTTTTCCTGTCCACGATCCTACTTAATCTACGGAGAGCATACGATGCTTGATTTATTCTTTTACAGACGGCTTCAATTTGTGTTTTCCAGTTTACTTTGTTATCAATGTACACACCTAAGAATTTTGTGACCGCAATGTCGTCAATTTGTACACCTAGATATTTAATGTCCAAAATCATATTATTATTATTTTGTCTCTGTCTAAAATTCATTACATTTGTCTTATTAAGATTCATTTTTAGATTATTATTATTGAGCCAGCCCATTATACATGCTAGAGTTAGATTAATGTCAGAAATTAAGTCATTCGGGTTATTACCAACAAATAAAACAGTACTGTCATCAGCAAATAATGTCATCTGATGATTTGTGATGGCAGGCAGATCATTTATGTAAACCAAAAAGAGCAAAGGGCCCAGAACACTGCCCTGGGGGACCCCATATTTCAACAGTCGTGGATTAGATGTATATGTTTCTTCAGTTTTCGTAGTTGGACAAATTTTTGTAACTTCTGTGACGTGCTTACGATCCGCTAAGTATGACTCTAGTAGGCTATATACTGTACCTCTTACTCCGTATGCATACAATTTTTGTAGCAGGATATTGTGGCTGACGCAGTCGAAGGCCTTAGTCATATCCATATATAGAGCAACAGTAGGCAGTCTTTTATCTATACTTGTCAATGCAGTCTTCAAGAAATCGTGTAGGGCAAGATTAATATTTTTATTTTTCCTAAAACCGTATTGCGTAGGTACCAAAATTTTATTTACCTCAAGAAATGTGTACAGAGTTGAGCATATCACTTTCTCAAATACTTTTGCGAAAATTGGTAGAAGTGCCACCGGTCGGTAGCAGTTCATGTCGGTTCGCTTCCCTTTCTTAAATATAGGCTTCAGTATTGAGACCTTCAAAGCCGTAGGGAATTTACCTTGCTCTATGCAAACATTAACTATATAGCTTAGTACCGGCGAAATTATGTCCGAGACATCTTTTATTATTGCAGTTGTAATGCCATCGTTACCAGTACTGTAGGAATTTTTTAATGTTTATATAATTTTACTAATGTCAAGAGGTGATGTCGGGGGCATAAATATGGAATTACATTGATAACTATTTATGGACGTCGTTTTGTGATTGTTAATATTTGGGATTGAATTATGATTCGCCACACTAGAAAAGAATGAATTAAAGCTTTCAACTATCACGTTTGGATCATCTACTAGAGTTCCATTAAGTTCAATTTGATTTAGGGTTTCCTTAGGGAAGTTATTTTTCATGCTGTTTATTACTTGCCATGTGGCCTTCGATTTATTCTTTGATTTATTTATAAAATGTGTATTTTGAGATCTCTGCGTTAAGTTTATTATTGTTTTATAACGTTTAGAATACGTTTTAAAGATGTTTCGGTTAATTTCTGATGGAACTCTACGGTATTCCCACAGCAATTCACGTCTTTTGCGACTACAAAGTTTAATCCCACGGGATATCCATTTTGGTTTTTGTGTCACAGTGATCTTAGTTTTTACAATTGGAAAACACAAGTTATAGAAGGTTATGAAAATATCAAGAAAGCAGTCATATGCCTTATCAGCATCCGGTTCGTCATAAACATCTTGGAAACCCAGTTTCGTCATACATGTTACAAACTTGTCTCTATTGTCTCTTGAAAAGTCCCTTCGAAGTCTATACCAGTGTTTAATAGTACACTTTTTATTCGTCGGACATGTGAACAATTGAGCTGTATGATCAGAAAAATGATAATCTATTATTTGTCCTTTACATCCCTTAACGTTATGAGCTATGTTGTCTAAGCATGTTCCGCTTTTTAAGCGCGTTGGTTCCTTAAAATAGAGTCTAAGATTATAAGAAGTCAATAAGTCTATGAAATTCGACGAATAATAAGTTTCTTGAAGAATGTCTATGTTAAAATCCCCACACAAAATTATTTTATATTTTTTTAGACAGTATTTGGTTAATATTTTATTTAGAACATTTAAAAAAATATCCAAACACTGCCTTTTATTTTTGTTTACTGGAGGTCTATAAATGCAGAATATATACATTTTATGCTCTAAAAGCTCTATTCCAGAACATTCAACTACACCAGACGTAGACATTTTGCACACATCAGACAATGTACGGTAGTTGAGGTGTGCTTGCACTAATATACAAGAACCTCCATATCTACTATCTCTACAGAATAATGACGCCAGCTTAAAATAAGGTATTGACAGGAGCATTTCATCGCCACTGATCATGTTGTGTTCAGTAATGCACAGGACATCAACATTTTTATTACTATTTTTTAATTCATCAAGATAAACTGCAAGCATTCCCGATTTATTTAAGAGGCCATTAATGTTTTGATGTAAAACAGTTATATTGTGAGAGACGAAAAAATCGTTCCTTTATATCTGGAATACGTTCAGATGCTTTTATAGGAGTGATGTTAGTGGCGTTTGTAGGGTTCGGTTTTAAGATAGACACTTTCTTATTGTTACAGTACTCATTAAATCTATAAGCATAGTAAATCCTTAACATTTCTCTTAAGATATAGCGAGACAAATTCTGTACAAAATATTTACGTTTTAATATTACATTTGAATAATTCATGTCTACAAATTTGACATAATTGTATTTATTACAGAGAGATTTAATTTTATCATTTAATACATTTACATTTAAATATTTGTTAAAAGAAGTCTCACATATAATAATATTGGTGTTGGATACATCATTCACCCAGTTCTTTAAATCAGACTCTAATTTGTAGGGATTATTATCATTAGAAAACCCAATCAAAACTACATAGTCCGTTTGTGTGAGTTTAGAAATTTCAGAGTTGCAGCTGTTTAGTATTTCTTCGAGCTTTGCTCCAGGTTTACAGTAAGAAAAAACTTCATAGTTATCCCCCAACATAACTTGTAAGCTATTTCGGACCCCTTTGCCGTATTGATCTGATAGAATAATAACCTTACTCTTTTCATAGTTTCCCTTTTGATTAGTTTTATGTAGATTACTCGCTGTTTTGGCAGCCAGATCCCGTTGTGTAAATGTTTCAGACGCAGTTGTAGGTTTTGTAGGAGGTGGTAATATGAGGTCCTCTCGTTGATCCACTGAGTTCATTACATGGTCTATTCTACCCATAACAGGGTCTTCTCTAACATTTTTTTCTACTAGTTGAGTTATGCTGAAACTTTTTTCGCATGTTGTCGGTTGTGAAAATGTAGTGGGTTCAGTAATGTTTTTATGCCGCATTATAGGCGATGTGGTTGTATTTCTAAGACTCTTCGACTTCCTATTCATTGGCGTGGCCTTTGGTGTCTTACAAATTTGTTTTAAGTGTTCAATTTTTTTCTCATATTCACATAGTTTTTGTTGTAACGCATGGTTTTCAGATAATAATATAATAATCTGTTGATCTGCGCTATCCAATTTATTTCGTAAATTTTCATTATCTTCCTTTAACTCTTTAATTAATAAGCTTTTGTTGCTCCTTAGATCTGGACAGCTTCTGTTTAAAGTGTCTCCATCCAGTGAAACTGAGCTGGTGGATGAATGATCATTAGAAAAGTCGCAATTTTCAGTTTCTGATAAAGCTAGAAAGGAATTTTCTGTAGAAATATTTACAACTACTGCTTTCCGAGTCGTAACATTGTCATAACACAATGGTTCAGTTTCCAATGTTAAGTCGCCGACAATTTGTTCATTTCTATTCAGAGAACTATCTTCAAGAGGTTTTTTTTGTTTAGATGTACTCATAGATGATGTATTTTTTGAGCCTGAAGATGATATTGGGGTACTGCTAGTAGCGGTACAAAATTGACACTTCCACACGTTTTTATATTTACACGCCATAATTCTAAAGTACTGGACACTTATATTTGTTGTGCATGCTACTTCGTAATGCTTCTTGCATATTTTACAAGTTAGGTATTCTTTATGTTTTATCTGTTTTTTGCAAATAGCACAGTCAATATTTGCTCCTGGAGAAGATGCCATTCTGGTAAACGTATGTTCTACGTAATTGGTAATTGTTAATCTAAAGTAAAATGCAAGTTAGTGTAATTGCTATCTTCAAAGCTCCAGGCGCTCTTCAAATGTGCATTTGCATACTGACAGCTATAAAGGTCAAAGGTCGATTCTTTTGTTTTGTAACAGAAACATTCCGTTAGTGTGTCTACTTTAAAACATTCACTTCTTCGTTCAATTGTGTGCACTAATATTGAATGTTCCTCAGTTCATTTCACTAGTTGTATGTTCGTATTAAGAATTTAACACTTTGTATTAAGAAAAAAACGATGTTTTATTTCATATTATTTGAAACAATAAAGCAGTCACAAAACACGTAATCACTGGTCACAAACACTCTCACGCCCAAGTTATGTCACTCCTTACTGTTCTATGTCGAAAGTACTCAATAATATCTAGTGTTTACTTTTTTATATTTAAATATACGCGGAGACGATGTTTACACAGTAAGCGCCCTCTGGCGGAACTTTTTTCCAGAAAATGTCTCGAAGGTGAAAACTGTGTATGGGGGTGTAAGCGGAAGGTGACGTGGAGTACGTAAATGCTTCTTGATTTTCAAAAACTGCTCCGCATCAGGGAGACACCCTACAGCCTGGCAAAACTATCGCACCTGGAACAATTCTTTTTTCACAAAACCTATTTAAATCTTGGTCAAATTTTATCGCTGGTGAAAAAAAATCAAAATGGCGGAAAATCAAGATGGCTGCCATACAAATATGTCGTTATTCCTGAAAATGCCTCGGGGGTAAAAATGATGTATAATTTTTTTTTTTTTTTTTTAATTTATTTATAAACAAAATTACATACATATACATTTTAATACTATCGCCAAACTACAACCGTAGTTTGTTGGTATAGGAATGTGATCGGAATGTCATGTCGAGTATGAAAATATGTCTGGGTTTTCGATAGCTGCTCCGCATCAGGGAGACACCCTACGGCCTGGCGAAACTATCACACCTGGAACTTTTTGGTTTTCATGAAACCTATTTAAATCTTGGTCAAATTTTATCGTCGGTGAAAAAAAAATAAAATGGCGGAAAAACAAGATGGCCGCCATACAAATTTTTAGTTTTTCCTGAAAATGCCTTGGGGGTAAAAATGATGTATGAAGGTTTTTATCGGAACGTCATGTCGAGTATAGAAATACTTCTTTGTTTTCGATTACTGCTCCGCATCAGGGAGACACCCTACGGCCTGGCAAAACTATAGCACCTAGAACTTTTTTGATTTCACGAGACCTATTTAAATCTTGGTCAAATTCTAGACGTAAAAAAAAATGGCGGAAAAACAAGATGGCCGCCATACAAAGCTTCGAACTAATTGTTTAGCACAAAGATAAGTTTTGAAATGAACTTCACTGATTTTAATTAATTAATTTTGTGGAAGTAAAATAAAACCACCATTATAGTTACATGGTTAAACAGGAAGTCGTTTTATTTCTTTTTTTTTTATCCCTACCACAGATTATATATCATATTTGGAATTCGGATACATGTTCGGGTTGAACAGATTGGGGGGGCACTTAAAATTATCTTAAATCAAGTAAGTACCAACCACTAAGTTTGAAAAAGTATCAATAAACAAAGTTACATTAATAATCAAAAAGTTACTTATGAACGTTTCCACTAACCAATAGTAGGTAAGTATAAATTGAGAAAAGGAGAAAAATGAGTTTAACTACTTTCTCTTACACAATGTAAATAATCATAAAACAAAAAATACTACTATGAGGTATAAGTATTTTTACAAACGAAAATAACACGAATTTAATAAAAAATCTACTTAAAGGTATAAAGTTTATAACAAAATAATTAAGAAACTTCTAAGAGATTTTTAAATAAGTATATAACCAATATACTACTACTCAAAATAAGCTTACAGTGTAAAGTTTACACAATGTTATACAAAGTTAAAACAAAACATAAATTACCTACTTCAAATATATTTTTACGTAGATTTTTACAAACTGCATAAATTAGGAACTTCTAGAGATCTTAATCTAAGCATAAACTTATATTTTTACCAAAAATAAGTGGTAAACTACCCTCTAGCAAAAAATCTAATTTAGAAAGTAATACTGATACCTAAGAAAGCTACATGAATAATAGAGTTATCTATCTCTATCAATGAATAATACTTAAAAACTACTACTACTACTTAAAAACTATTAATAATAAGTAACTTTAAATACTTAGGAATCATTTAGAGGCAAGAGGCAAACATTCATGATACTAGTTTTAACAATAGACCCTTTAGATGTTTTTATATCAAGAGCTCGAACTCTTCCATCTTTGCCTGGAAAGACATTAATGATTCTACCAACTGGCCACTTCAAAGGTGAAGCGTTTTCATTCCTTAAAAGGACTAACATCCCTTCTTTCAAGTTCGGCTGAACATTTTGCCATTTAGGTCTATTTTGCAAAGTTACTAAATACTGCTTATGCCATTGCTTCCAAAAATTCTGCTGCATTTGCATACACTGTTTCCAGAAACTAAGTTTACCTACTTTAGTATCAACTAGGTTTAATTCTGGATATGAAGTAATAGGTGATCCAGTTAAAAAATGCGCAGGCGTTAAGTAAGACATATCACTTTGATCTCTAGACATAGCATTTTTTTTTTTTTTTTTTTTTTTGACGTGACTTATTGTAGATTTGCCGCAGATGGCATTAACTACTTGGCCGGACAAATGGGGAGCGCTGAAGGCTCTCACCCGGTACAACGTTTAAGACAACAGGCCTGAGGGTGCCCAGTTGGGCGCGAACCTCGGCTCAGGGCGTCGTCTGAGAGGAAAAATATTTGAAAGAATTAATCGACCCTAGTGGGTCGATAGCGATAAGCGCTGAATGAGGGAAATCGTCGACCACGCTGTAACGAAGCATTTCGGACCAACGAGCCTTGTAGCGACATCTTGTGGTTTCTGGCGATATAACATTGTTTTTATATTTTACCCGCAGGAAATCACAGATGGCGCTGCAGGGTTATCGATGGGCCCGAATATTTTTAATTATTTTATTTTCTTCAAAATTTGGTATATTAAAATTATCTGCAACATTTATTTTTGATATATATTATAATTATATTGTTTAAATTTTGGGATCAAACAAGTCGATCGATTGTTGTCGTTGATTCGGCGAATTTATGGTTTGGTAGATTTTATTTTGGTTGGCAACATTGTTGGTTCGTGTGTCAGACTGACGGCTGGCTGAGCTGAGACACAGGTTATGGAAAGTGGGGACGTCGCGAGAGCGCCGGAGACTCCACTGCCGTAACAATAATGTGGGCAAATTAAAAGCCACGATTTATCGGCGACATCAAGAGCCGATGTCTCGATTTAAATAAACAATTTAACCGAGATGGTGAGTCCTCGCAATTCTTCGTGCATATTTTTGCACCAACTTTGTGATAACCTCGAGGTCCTTGTTTTCAGCAACATCACTGAAATCCCATCGCCTAAGGTCCAGTGGGTGGGTTTAGGTTTCATCCGAGCGATGCCCAACTATCCCGGATGAACCTGTAAGTTATTTTCTTTGTTTTACACTCGTGAGTTGCCCTGCCACGCTGTCAGCTGAACCACATGCTAATCATTGCCATTCCTTGTTGCAGATGGGGTTTTTAAAGTTTTTAAAGTTTTAAAGTTTTAAAGGTTTTAAAGTTTTAAAGTTGTTTTTGTTTTCTTTAAGTTTTTAACGTCTAACGTTTTGCTAGTTTAATGTAAGAAGAAGTTTATGATTGGATCAGATGATTTCAACAATGTTTTGTGAATGAAGATTCCTGCTGTTTTCTTCTGCGTTTGCAAGTTATTTCAAGCTTCATTACGGCGGAGCTTGCCTTGGTTGTTTGCACGTCGAAGCTTTTCTTTGTGCGGCGCGCATGTGGATGTGCCGCGCCTCGCCTTTTGTCAACACTCCGGATAAGGCCCGGTGAAGGACTGCGAGGTTGACCGGTGGACGTGCAGCCCGCCAGCTGCGAACAGTTGGCCCGCTGCGCCGCCATCGTCCAGCACGCCCTGGCCTGAGCCGGCCTCAACTCATCACCTGTATGGTATTCTGGAACGCCTCAGGTAGGCCTGATAGTCGGAGGTCCTCGAGTAAGTGAGGTGCCTACAGGTGTACGGACAGTGTTTTAAACATAGTGATATCCCATGGTTGTAACGGAGTGACAATTAACCTGACGGACCAAAGCGCGACCTGTCTCCCTCCATAGGGTTTTTGACCTACCTATGGTTAATGAAATTTGTAGATTTAAAAAAATATACATTGTACAAATTCAAGGGAGTTTTCTTTGTCTCATGCTCACCGGTCTATAACATCTAGCTGTGCCCTTCAGGTAAACACCACTTTATAAATTTCTGAAACATATCGGTATTTTCATAACACCATTTCCTATTACACCTACCTTCTCCGTTAGGTAGTAAAAATCTTTTGTTTCAGTGGCGCCCAACGTGGGGCCAAGTGGATAAGGTTCGTGCTGTTCTGGAGTTCCCGGTACCCAAAAATCCGAAAGAACTAAAAACCTTTCTAGGTGTTTGTTCTTGGTACCGTAGATTTATCAGGAATTTCTCCACCATTGCGGCACCCTTACACGCTCTTACCAGCTCAAAAACCAAATATATCTGGAACCAAGACGCAGAAAACGCTTTTGATACATTAAAAACCAGTTTAGTTTCAGCTCCAATTTTAGCCTGCCCTGATTTTAGTAAACCATTTTCAGTTCACTGCGACGCATCGAATTTTGGCGTAGGAGGTGTGTTAGCGCAGAATATTGATGGCCATGACCGCCCTATCGCTTATATCAGCAGATCCCTTAACAAAAACGAACGTAACTATAGTGCTACCGAAAGGGAGGCGTTAGCAGTTGTGTACGCGGTTGAGAAATTTGAACCATATTTAGGTAGTAGACCATTCACCGTCGTAACCGATCACGCTTCACTTAGGTGGTTCATGAATTTGGAGAATCCTACGGGACGCTTAGCTCGTTGGGGTTGTAGGTTATCCCAATTTAATTTTACAATCGAGCATAGGAAAGGGAAGGATAATGTCGTCCCTGATGCCCTCTCACGATTGCTGCATGTGGATGCCATCGATGCTCCAAATGCAGGAACCGGTGATGAGTGGTATGATAAGGTTTTTTCTGGTTGTACGGCTTATCCCAAAAATTATCCCAATTATCGCGTCGAAAATGGTACTCTCCTACGATACAGCAAGGGTAAGTATGCCTTGACTCAGGAGTTCGATTGGAAGATTGTTGTGCCAAAGTCAAACCGTCTGCAGGTCATGTCCGAAAACCACGAACCACCGACCTCGGCACACCTCGGAGTGTTTAAAACGCACCGTAGGTTGTGTTTGAGGTATTTCTGGCCAGGAATGTACCGCGACGTGCTTGATTTTGTCAACAAATGCCGTATTTGTTCCGCTTATAAGCACAGGACCAAACTCACTCCTGGGATCATGGGTCAGCCTAAGCAGTGCTATAGGCCATTTCAAGCTGTATCCGTAGATTTGGTAGGACCTCTTCCACGATCACGTTCGGGTTACATGCACCTTTTAGTAGTAACATGCTGTTTTTCAAAGTACACCATGTTATTTCCACTTCGTCGAGCGACTAGTGCTGCAGTAGCTAAAAACTTTGAGAATTATGTGCTTCTAGCTCACGGGATTCCTGAAACCGTAATTACCGACAATGGGGTTCAATTCACGGGATCAGAATTCAGTGGCCTTCTCAAGAAGTACAATATTCCACGAGTTCACTACGGGCCTAGGTACACGCCACAGATTAACATGGTGGAAAGGTATAACAAAACAGTCATGACAGCTGTTTCGTCTTATGTAGCTGACGATCATAGGGCATGGGATGTTAATTTATTTAAGGTGCAATTTGCAATAAATAGTGCGGTGAACGAAACCACTGGTTTCAGTCCTTTCTTTTTGGTCCATGGCCGGGAACCAATTATTAACGGTTCTTTTTATAAAAATGACGAAAGGGAATACGAGATCTCTATGCCAAGGGACGAGTATGCGGGTGAATTTGGGGTCCTTCAGGATATCTTTAATAAGGTTCGGGTTAATATCGAGAAGGCTCACACGACGAACGCGAAGTACTACAACCTGCGACGCCGTAACGTTAATACTTTGCGCGAGGGTCAAGTAGTGTGGCGGAAAACGTACGTACAGAGTGACGCCGCAAATTTTAAAGCCTCGAAACTTGCCCCAAAATACGAGCAGTGCGTAGTTAAAAAGGTCTTGTCACCCTTAGTATACGAATTGGTTTCATTTAGTGGCAAGAACTTAGGTTCTTGGCATATAAAAGATTTAAAAATTTAATTTTCAAATTGCCCCGTGTTCCCCTAGTCATCTTTTTTTAAAACAAAATTTACCGGCTTGGATCTTTGTTTTGGCTCAATTTCAAAATTTACGTTTATAAAGAAAGCTACAGTATTTTTCTTTTTCATAATTAGCTTCATAACATTTTTTATTAATAAAAATAATGGTGTGGTTACTTGTGTCGTAAGTGGCCTAGTAACAGCCTATTTATGACAAACAATTTTTTTTTATGTAGTCTTTTGATTTTAAAATAACTACATTTAACAATAAATGTTTTTATGTTTAATGTTTTTTTTTTAGTGTGTTATGAGTGCACTGATAAAGGCCCATACACACTAGCGTCTGCAACGCAGCGTTTTTATGAACGCCCACTTTAGCGTTCCATATTTTTTTTGTTTAGGCGGTTATAGCCAAATATTTAGTATAGTTTTTTATTATTTACGTTGCTCGTGTCAACAAAAAAAAAAAAAAAAAAAAAAATTTTTTAATGGGCATTATAGTAGCCGTTGTAAATTAAGTTTAGTTAGGGAACCTTATTAGGTTACTCTTTGTTTTTTTTCCCTTTTCGACGGAGCGGGTAGTGACTCCTTAAATAAGCCTCTAACAACTGTTGTTTTGTTTTTTTGTCTGTCTTTAGAATTGGGATATGGAGTGACACTTTGAGAGTCGTCAGCTCAACAGGGGTATGAATGTGGGTAACACCCAGTGAAATGGATACTGGGTGCTACTTTATGAAAGAAGTGAAAGGTGATCAATGAATGGTGAAGAATAACAGGTCGGGGTAATTGTTGTGCTTAGGGTTGTGCTGTCTAGATGTTGGTGTTTGTGCTTCGTTACGTTTTTTTTTATAAATTGTTGTTGTCTCGTCTTCTGTGACAGATTTTTTTTTTTAATTTGATAAAATTTAGACTGGTTGTGCGCTCCAGGCTCTATGGCTGAGGACAGCCGTGTTTCTCACCCAGTTCGAAACCTCTCGTGGGTAGGGGGGTATTGTAACGAAGCATTTCGGACCAACGAGCCTTGTAGCGACATCTTGTGGTTTCTGGCGATATAACATTGTTTTTATATTTTACCCGCAGGAAATCACAGATGGCGCTGCAGGGTTATCGATGGGCCCGAATATTTTTAATTATTTTATTTTCTTCAAAATTTGGTATATTAAAATTATCTGCAACATTTATTTTTGATATATATTATAATTATATTGTTTAAATTTTGGGATCAAACAAGTCGATCGATTGTTGTCGTTGATTCGGCGAATTTATGGTTTGGTAGATTTTATTTTGGTTGGCAACATTGTTGGTTCGTGTGTCAGACTGACGGCTGGCTGAGCTGAGACACAGGTTATGGAAAGTGGGGACGTCGCGAGAGCGCCGGAGACTCCACTGCCGTAACAATAATGTGGGCAAATTAAAAGCCACGATTTATCGGCGACATCAAGAGCCGATGTCTCGATTTAAATAAACAATTTAACCGAGATGGTGAGTCCTCGCAATTCTTCGTGCATATTTTTGCACCAACTTTGTGATAACCTCGAGGTCCTTGTTTTCAGCAACATCACTGAAATCCCATCGCCTAAGGTCCAGTGGGTGGGTTTAGGTTTCATCCGAGCGATGCCCAACTATCCCGGATGAACCTGTAAGTTATTTTCTTTGTTTTACACTCGTGAGTTGCCCTGCCACGCTGTCAGCTGAACCACATGCTAATCATTGCCATTCCTTGTTGCAGATGGGGTTTTTAAAGTTTTTAAAGTTTTAAAGGTTTTAAAGTTTTAAAGTTGTTTTTGTTTTCTTTAAGTTTTTAACGTCTAACGTTTTGCTAGTTTAATGTAAGAAGAAGTTTATGATTGGATCAGATGATTTCAACAATGTTTTGTGAATGAAGATTCCTGCTGTTTTCTTCTGCGTTTGCAAGTTATTTCAAGCTTCATTACGGCGGAGCTTGCCTTGGTTGTTTGCACGTCGAAGCTTTTCTTTGTGCGGCGCGCATGTGGATGTGCCGCGCCTCGCCTTTTGTCAACACTCCGGATAAGGCCCGGTGAAGGACTGCGAGGTTGACCGGTGGACGTGCAGCCCGCCAGCTGCGAACAGTTGGCCCGCTGCGCCGCCATCGTCCAGCACGCCCTGGCCTGAGCCGGCCTCAACTCATCACCTGTATGGTATTCTGGAACGCCTCAGGTAGGCCTGATAGTCGGAGGTCCTCGAGTAAGTGAGGTGCCTACAGGTGTACGGACAGTGTTTTAAACATAGTGATATCCCATGGTTGTAACGGAGTGACAATTAACCTGACGGACCAAAGCGCGACCTGTCTCCCTCCATAGGGTTTTTGACCTACCTATGGTTAATGAAATTTGTAGATTTAAAAAAATATACATTGTACAAATTCAAGGGAGTTTTCTTTGTCTCATGCTCACCGGTCTATAACATCTAGCTGTGCCCTTCAGGTAAACACCACTTTATAAATTTCTGAAACATATCGGTATTTTCATAACACCATTTCCTATTACACCTACCTTCTCCGTTAGGTAGTAAAAATCTTTTGTTTCAACGCCGGCGGGGTCGGTATCGGGGTCCTGAAGTGTTTGGTGTCGCGAGCTGATTGGCTGCCTCTATGGCTAGGGTAATCGGGTCGTCGGGATCGAATATTACGTCCTTCGGACGCCGATACTTTTCAGTACCGTCCCTAAGCGGGATGTATTCGGAAGCCGCAACTACCAGGGGATTTGGGTGGTGCGGAGCAGAATCGAAAAAACGTTTGGAAGCTAATTTGAGCCATTGGGCAATGGTTGGCAGACCTAGGTCAATGTGCAGATTTTCATTGCGAAGGAACCACGGAGCTCCCGTGGCTTTCCGCATGAAACGATTTTGTATTACCTGTAGACGGTGAATTTGAGAGGGGCTCGCGTGAGCGAAAACTACCCTAGACATAGCAGTAAGAGGACGAGAGTTTAATATTCCTTCTATTTGTACTAAGACTGTGTACAATTCTTCAAATGTCAAAACAGTATCTGAAATTACTCTTTTCAAGTGATATTTAATACTCTTTACGCCAGCTTCCCACAAACCACCAAATATCGGAGAATAAGAGGGAATAAAATGGAATTGAATCCTTTCACTGTTACAATAATTTATAACATCATTTTGGTGTTTTGTGGAAGACTGCATATTATATAAGTCTTTTAAAACATTATTAGCTCCCCTAAAATATGATCCATTGTCACAGTAAATCTTAGAGGGCTTATTTCTTCTAAAAATAAATCTTCTCAAACAAGCTAAAAATGTCTCAGTCGTCATATCGGAAGCTAATTCTATATGGATAGCTTTAGTAGTAAAACACACAAAAATGACAACATAAGCCTTGGTTATGACTGGATTTCTAACTCTAGTCTGTTTTACATAGAATGGTCCAGCATAGTCTGTGCCCACAATTTGAAATGGACGAGACATACGCACCCTATCCAATGGCAAAGAGCCCATGAGCTGTGAAGCAGCCTTAGCTTTAAGTTTAAAGCAAATTAAACATTTATGTAATACAGACTTTATCTCCCTATTAGCATTAAGGAGCCAGTAACGTTCATTCTAACTATTGAGAATTAATTTCTGCCCAGCATGTTTCAATCGTAAATGTTCTTTTAGAATGAGCAGTCTAGTAATATTAGACTGTTTTGGCAAGATAATAGGATGACGCTGACTGAAAGTCAGGTCTGCGTTTTGTAAACGCCCTCCCACTCTTAGCAAGCCTTCAGAATCTAAGAAAGGATTTAAATTATTTAAATTGGACTTTAAAACATTATTTGACTTTAAAGACTTTATCTCTTGCATAAAATGCTTCTCTTGGTCAAGTTTGATAATAGAAAGCAAGGCAGAATTTAGTTCTTCAGGACATAAATTACCCTTTTTCTTGTTTAAATTTTTTGCATTGCAATTATAAATAAATCGGTTTACATAACACATAATCCTGGTTAGCTTTTCAAGGTCAGAATATTTATCTAACACATCATACATTGAATTTTTTATATTACACAAATTACATGTTTCTTTTTCTACTTTTAGTTCTGTAATAGCAATTACTTGACTTTTACCTTTACCATCTGAATTATTTATTCATTCATTTATTACATTTGCAACATAACAGAAATCCATACCGTTACAAACAAGTTTCCACATAATATATAAAACACATAAAATAAAACATATTATATAACAGAACTAACAGGCATAAGTGGTTCAAATACTGTCCTACTGTCACGCAACACACACTCAATCGTACTTGCAAACAAGTCGCAATGTGGCGCCGCATCGAGGACGAAGTTCAGCAAGTCAAGAGCGCGAAGTACCGGCGAATGGCGGTGAGCCTGCGTCCGCGCATGAGGCCGCACCAGCAACTCATGACGCCGAGCGCGCATGTAAGTATCCGGTACAAACAGTTGCACCAGCTGCTGCACTAAGTAAGTGCTATTCACTTTGTAGCGTACAATGTTTACTACGAATTTGACAAGGGTTAAATATCTACGCAGCTGCAAAGAGTCAAAACCCAGACATCCCTGCAAGAAAAGAGTCGGGTACATAAACGGGTAATATCCATGCCGCTTCCTATATAAGTAACGCAGGAACCGTTTTTGGACTTGCTCCAACATGAGGTCATACTTCCTTTGGTATGGGTGCCACACAACAGAGCTTGTTTCCAAAATGCTTCGCACAAGGGACTTGTACAGGATACATGTGGCCTGGTCAGATAAGGGTGAAGCATTTCGAAGAACAAACCCAAGACGACGGAAAGCTGACACTGTAACCGACGCAATGTGGGAATTAAATGAAAAATCCTGCACAAACTCCACGCCAAGATCACGGACACGAGACACACGCGCTACAGGCACACAGTCAAGTGAGTATGAGAACTCCTTTATTATCCGCGAGCGAGTAAAACTGATCATTTCGCATTTAGCCGGATTGAAGAAAAGTTTATTTTTCATACTCCATTCACAAACAAGATTAAGGTCACTTTGCAGCAACACAGAATCCTCAACAGATCGAATTGACTTAACTAACTTAATATCATCTGCGAAGAGCAACAGAAGTGAATTCTGCACAACTTCCGGAAGATCGTTAATAAACAAGACAAATAATAGAGGGCCAAGATTAGATCCCTGACTAACTCCAGAACGCGTTCGATAGGGTTCGGAAACATACGGACCGTATTTAACAAACTGTTGACGGTCTGATAAATAATTTGCAAATAATTTAAGCAGTCTAGGCGAAAACCCAAAAGATCCTAACTTCAGCAACAGGACATCATTATCCACCCTATCGAATGCCTTCTGGAAGTCAAGGTAAATCACGTCAACCTGATTGCTCTTATCCAGCTCAGACGAAATATAATCGACGAAATGTACAAGGTTGGTGGCGACGGATCTCTTGGGAAGAAATCCATGTTGAGCTTCAGTGACATAAGGTAGGCATTGAGGAAGGAGACAGCTATGAAGCGTTACTTCAAAGACCTTAGCCAGAGCGTTTAGGATCGCAATAGGTCGATAGTTCTCCACCTCTCTCCTGGAACCCGATTTATGAATTGGAGTCACTCGCGACTGCTTCCAAAGCTGAGGATATGAGCCTGTTTCCAAAATCAAATTAAATAAAAATGTGATAGGTTCAATCAAAACGTCAGAACAACCTATTATTACACATGCAGGAACTGCATCAGGGCCAGGTGACGTTCCAGGTTTCAGTTTCCTAATAGATGCTCGAACGTCCTCTTTTGCAAAAAAGGAGACATGGATATACCTAGACGAACAATCTGCTGCGGGATCAACCGTAGCCCAGTCTAAGTCAGGGTCGTTAGCAAGAAAAACTGAGCTGAAGTGGCCTGCAAACGCAGCAGCTGTATCCACATTGTTATACTCATTACCACACCGAGTAACTCTGGGCTCTAAACCACCGCAACTACGCAACCCATTTACAAATGACCAAAACTGTTGTGGGTTAGTTCGTAGTTGATCAGAAATTTGGCTCATGTAACTGGAATAAGCATTAGATACGTCCACTTTTAATTTAGACCTTAAACGCGCAAACTCTTTATAGCATTCAATGTTACCAGTTCGCTTCCAGCACCGGTGATACCCTGCCTTATATGAAATGTCCTGGATTATAGTCTTCGTATAATAAACTGGGAACACTCGACTACTACCAGCTCTATTGCGTACTTTCTTAGGGAAACAATTGTCAAATATCTCGTATAAAACTTTATAAAGAAAAGACACCGCCATATTAACATCCCTAATCTTGTAAAAGGCTTCCCAGTCAACCAGTTGAAGCATGCGGTAAAGTTGAGAAAAGTCCCCTTTGGAAAAATTCCAGTCGAGGTTGCCGCTAACATTAGACGGGCCGATTCTAAAGGATCTACCATCTTGAGAATAAGTCAACTGGACCATAAGTGGAGGGTGATGGGAGTCAACTTTAGTAACTACCTCGTGAGATTCAGCCTGGCGCACTTGCACTGCACCCTCCATATCCTCCCCAGCAAGGACCACATCCAGACACCTTTCATTCCTATTAGTTGTACCATTAAACTGGATGAAATTACAAAAGTTTACAAAATAATTAAAGTACCTATTGACATCATCACTAGCACTATATAAATTTAAGTCCCCTAATACAATAAATTTATCCTTAGGATGCTGAGCGCAAATATGTTCTACATTATTAAACCACTCAAAGTAAAGTCCATCGCTTGCAGACGGAGGAATGTATATAACGTTAACGTATATGCAGGTCCCATGCATTATAAATCTCGCCCAGAGATCTTCGCAATATTTTGTTTCATAGCCCTGCATACGTTCTAGGTGTAAGGGTGAGCGCGCAGTTAGTAATACTCCTCCTCCGCATTTATTCGAACGATCTCTTCTCAACAAGGTCCATTCAGTAGTTTCAACAACTTCGGAATCATAAATCGATGGATCCAAGTTCGTTTCTGTAATGGCTACTAATTGTACATCATCCAATAACGAGAGATTAGTTCGAAAGTTCAGTAACTTAGACTTCAGCCATCTCACATTTTGATAATAGACCCTCAAATTAAACAAATTTAACTTATTTTTGTCCACTTTTCTCTGTCTTCTCTTCAATTTTCTGCTGCTTACGAAAGGGCTGCGACCAGTATTTAATGCATGCACCTTCCGGCCACACCTCAGATGCCATAACTTGGTTCACGCAATTTGCAGAGACAGTTAGCTTGAAAGAAGCATAGTTGCCCCTGGGTTTTAGGGTTTCGATAGATATCACTTTCGCATATTTACAAGTAGTATTCAGATGGTTACGAATTTGGCTCTCAGTGGTGCCATTTTTGATATAAAACAAATGCAATGGACGGCATCGCTCGGAGGCTTCCAGCTGGGATATACCGGGCGCAGCACTGCCACGGGTCACATCACGTTCACGTCTTCTCCTAACTTCAGTCCAAGCACCGTCATTATGGGGCTTATTTGATTCAATAGGCTCAGCCTGACTATCAGTTTGAGCGCTCAGGTCGACTTGGTTAGTTTTTGACTTTTGTGCAGTCGCAGTAACCCTAGGCAAAGTGTTTTGGCTTTTATTTACCTTGGGTGACGGAACCTTAGATCCCAAGCTTTTAGCCGTTGCACCTTTAGTCTCAGGTCCTTTACCAACGGGCAATTTCAAATGCTGGCGCGTGGTCAAAAGACTACGAGAAGCTACAGGCTTACGCACCTGCTTCACCTGTAGTGTAGATGTCTCCAGCTGACTCGGAGAAGATTGTCGCCCATCCTGCGCCTCGGAACGCATCCTCCTATCGACTGCTGCGTCTATTTTCTCAGCTAATTGCTGTATTGCAGATGACATGATACTCTCGAATCTAAGACCAATTTTGTGGCAAACTTTGTCAATAAAGTCACTGCTAAGCACTGATGTAAGTTCTTCCCGGATCATCTCTCGAAACATAAGTGGGTTAATAGTGTCACTGCACAATGAGGACTCCAAAAAATAATCTGATAAATTGGGTGCCTGCCTTTGGGATCCACGGTGAATATTAACATTTTCGTGTTCATCACTAAAGGGTGTAATTATTTTCGGCGGGAAATTAGTTGCGTTTTCATTTTTCTGAATCTTGCAGCAGACAGCACATCTCCATTTGCTTCGATGTTCCCTCGTCATGGTATTATGGAATCGTTGCTCGCTGACATTAGCACAATCCAAACAATAGGGCCTACTGCACTGGCTGCAAGATAGATGTCGCCGGAGATCAACATCTTTTTTACATATCTCACACACTACTCCACTCATTTTGGAACAGAGCGCAATCGCAATTAACGCATACACTTGTGGCCGTAGCGTCTAAATCACTCCGCAGCTGCAGTGTAGCAATCTGCGTAGGCGCACGTCATACGCGCCGTAGGCAAGGGGCTGATTCACCGCCACGAAACAGGTTACGCTGGCGCAGCGGTCGCACGGCGGACCTCGGTTCTTACGACCCGAGTTCAAATCCACGCGCACCTTCAAAAATAGTGCGATCCTTTTCTAGAGCCGCCCAGTAGGCGTCGCCAACTGGTAAACGATGCCCTTGTTAGACAAGGAATCGAAAAAACACTAAATCGACGAATCACAAATTTTAAATTCGAATTTATTAAAATCCAAGTCACAGCAACTAACACACGTCCGTTCACTTGAGCGACAGCAGCTAGATTTGCCATACATACATAGATTTGCGACAGCAGCTGAATGTACATAATCATAACTATGTAAATATTGTGGTCCATTAAACCATAATTCTCCCAACTTGGACTTGAGTGACTGAGGTGATAAAGCCCCTAGATAAACAATCCGCAGGATTCTCACTGGTACTTTGTATTTGTTTCACTCTATTGTGAATGTCGTGGCCAGATCATAGAATTGACCATTTCATGAAATGATCGCATTTCATGAAATGGTCGCATTTCATGAAATGGCCAACTTCAACTGACCATATCGTTGAAACGTCAACGTTTAATGATATTTTCATCCACGTTTGGCCATATCATTAATGTAGGGTGTCCATGATAACTGGTGTAATAAAAATGCTAAAGAAGGTAGGAAATTATGTATTATCTCTAACTCAAAGTACAAAAATTATCATAAAAATTAAAAAGTCAGTTTCAATTAACGCAGTGTTGAATAGTTGACATATACGCCGTGTCTGTATCTCGCATTGAAGACGTCATCGAATAACCGTTTTTTTGTAATCGATCACTCCACTGCTAACCAGATTTAATGCAGTTTCGTTAGAGCTATGTGAACTACATCATACTGCTATTGCCACATCGAAACAAATCATCTAAAAAGTAATATTGCTATTTGACATTTGTAAATATTGCGCACTTACTTTTACACCCGCAATTGTCAAATTGCACTATTGTTTTTTTTTTATGGATTGGTGCAATGTGGCCTTTTTAGGACCCCAGTTCTGTCTCCATAAGATATTTTCACCCTGAACTCATAAATATCTTTTAAAATTATAACATTTCAGCATTTCCTAAAATAGTACAAATTATCACAAATATATGAGATCTAATATTTTTTATTTACTTACACATAGACACCTTAGATATGGGCCCCAAGATAAACACTTAAAATTAATTAAAGTTTTTAAAAATGGCACAAATATCACATTATTTACTTAAAGTTTAAATTAGAGTTTGGATATCAATATTTCAAATGAAAAAAAAAAAGAAGTATTTGGAGATACTTTCAGTCACTTGTTAATACATGACAAACTTTGGTGGCACTTTGAGGTACAAAGAGTCTTATTTTTAAAACATGCACATCTGTTTGTGTGACATTGGTTTTTTGATGGCTTGCATGAGCATTTGTGAAAGCCTTGACCACCAAACATAGATTGGCAAGTTACAGCTTGACGTAATGATATGGGCAAATCAGATACAATTTCATTATAATCTTTACCCGATATCTGTAGATCCTGACGAGAAAACCAGTTTTTTATTGTCCCTGAACTAGTTCCAATTTTGTAAACTCCGTGTTTTAAGTCAACAACCTTTCCTAAAATATTTTTAGTATCTAGAGGGCCACGGTCAACTTTTGGTACGTTTAAAAATACCGAATTACCAATTTCTAGCAAAGGGAGCTTTTTAATAGTGGCATCGACCATTTTCTCTGCAGCTCTTTTGACACCTCTGTGAGCTTGTTCTCTTTCATTAACAATAACTTGTTCATTTTGACACAAAAAACACAGGACATGGGTTCCGTAACCCTCTTCACCGACAGAAACGCCACATATAACATGTACTGGTTTGGAACAAGAACTACAGGAATGCGCTCCCGACGTTCCCTGCCCACAGACAGTACACATCTGATCATCAAATGAGACGGATTCATTATTTTTTGTCTTCAACACTGCAATAGTCTCCTGTGCATTAATATCCATTGGTACTTCTTCACTAGCATCTAGACAAAAATTATCGGCAACCGGTTCATTATTTTTTTCTGTCTCCAACAATAGTTTTACATTATTCGCTCCCACGCCCTCCGCAGTATTATTTATTGGCAGATCATTACCAGCATCTTTAGTTAAAATATTATCGACGACCATAAAAGTAACTGTTTCATTGTTCTCTATTATCGAACCCCCTTTTTGGCTTATTTTGTTAAGTTCTTCTTCCGTGTGGACTGATGATATAATACTTTCAGGAATATTACATCCTTTCAATATCGTTTTCGGGTCAGAACCAAACATTGCTCGATAAGGAGATCTGCCAATTATTCTGTGGTATGAGGAGTTTTTATAGTATTGAACAAAATAGCAACCTACAGACCATTTAGTAGATTGATTATCTTGCATCCAGCACCGCAACATATTTTCTACGTCTTGATTTGATCTTTCAACACTGCCTTGCGTTTGAGGACGTCGAGGACTACCATGAATGATCTTACATTCGGGCCACATCATTACTAGTTCTTCTATTACATGAGCGGTGAATTCTCTTCCATTATCACTTTGTAATATACATGGAGCACCAAACTCTAAAAATATTTTTAAAAGTTCCATTGCTACATCTGCAGCTCTCTTCGTTTTTAGTGGCCGTAGGTGTAAAAACTTTGTCGCATGGTCTTGATAGTTCATGAGCCATTTATATTCTCCATCAGGAGCAGATTGAAGATCCACTAAATCTACTTGACCTCGAGCATTAAAATCTTTGGAAATTATAGGCTGCGTTACAATGCCTTTTTTTCCTACAGGTCGTTTCATTTCGCACACGGAACAGAGGTCAACAAATATCTCAATGGCTTTTTTAGGAATATACAGTTTATTTTTAATGTTGTAAATCATCTTCAGTCGGCCGCCGTGACCAACGGCTTTATGGACTTCCGTTAATATTTCAAAATATTTTTCCATCGGTACTATACGGACAGTAGGATCGTCTATATTTTTATTTTTGAAAATTAATATCTCTTCATTCGCAGTTTCAATTATGTCATATTTTGCAATCCAATAATAGTCCATTGATTTACGTAGCGTGGTCACTCGACTTTCTTTTATTTGCTGTATAACCTAAAAATTAAAATAAAGTTAAAAGTTGCTGCCTACTGTAAATACGAGTAATTATGGTCAATAGATAATTAAATAAAACATTTGAATAGCTGTCATTTTAGAAGAAAACTAATAAATACGTAAGTAATAAGATTTGAATAGTTAGATACTAACCTGTGTAATGCGATCCAAACTCCATGGTTTTTTGACGTTCCGCTCGTTTTTCGAATGGTTTTCATAAAAATCACGCAACTTAGTGTCAAAACATTGTTTCACTGCACTTTTATCTGGTATTTGCTCATTATTATTCGTATTATTCGCGTTCACAAAAGAATAATTGTCCGCCGCCATTATGCAAAACAAAAACAAAGCGACACCAGCGCCACTACCGGTCGAAAATGTTACTATTTTACGATATGATCGCTAACGTTTGGCCATATCATGAAATAATCATGCATTTGGTTGGTCATATCGTTAAACGTTCTGTGTTCAATGATCTGGCCACACCACATCATGATGTGGCCAACGAATGCTGTTCTATTTCATGAAATACGACCATTTCATGAAATGGTCGATCATTTCATGAAATGGTCAATTCTATGATCTGGCCACGACATGAACATAAACACCCAATTTTTCAGGCTCAGTACCCACCCACGCAAGTACAATCTGGGAATCAGAATAAAGAAAGGTTTTTACATTATATTTTAGACTTAAAACGTCATATACTTTCTTAGCCAACATAGACAATAATAAAGCACCGTTTAATTCTAGCCTAGGTGTAGTAAGTTTCTTATTTTTCGGGTTTATACGAGATTTAGAACACAATAGGTTAACTTTAACATTTTTGTTGTCATCAACAACTCTTATATACAAGCAGCACCCGTATGCAATATCAGAAGCGTCAGTATAACCTACTAACTCCAACGATTGCGAGGAAAACACATTAATATTTCTAGGTACATCAATAGAAGACATTTTTACCAAAGCAGTAGCAAAGTCGATCCATTCCGTATTTAGGGTATCAGGTAAATAATCATCACATTTTAGATCTAAAAACCACACCTTTTGCATGAAGTGCTTAGCTTGCACTATCACTGGACCTATCAGACCTAACGGATCAAAAAATTGGCTTATAAAGCTGAGAACTTGTCTCTTGGTGTATCTCTCAAGGATTTCAGCTTGAGGACAACGCATAGATAAGGCATCAGTAGACACATCATAGGATAAACCTAGAGTTTTCATACATACATTACCATTTTCCTTTAAATCACGATTACCTAAATATTGCAATTCTAATGGAATATCTTTCAATATTTCTGGACAGTTTGAAAACCACTTATGCAGGGAGAAACTCGCCTCATTCATAAGTTTAACTAATTCGTCCTTGATACGACATAACTCAGAAATATCCTGGCTACCACATTGAATATCATCCATGTAACTAGAATGTTTTAAAACAAAGGATGCTAATGGATATTCGAAAAATGTCAAATGTGATACCTGAGTGACAGACGTGTATTCACTTGCTCTTCCTAATTTATTCGTTTTCTTGCATTAAAACTATTACTAACCGTAATATTTATTACATCCAAGTTCCTGGGATTTTGAACTGTGTTTCTCGTTATAAATTAAGCAGTGAATGTTAAGTACACGGTCAAAAGCAGTGAAATACTTTCGTAAACATCAGTGACAAAGTGACTTTGTGGGTGGCGCGAAATTTTGTTGTTTACGACAACCGTTAATATGCTGACATTGTACTCATCCGCAACTCACTAAATACAACAAGAGAACGATATTTTCGCCACTGTCTACTAAGGACGTTTAGCCTAGTGGTCGTAGACAGGCCTCGCGCTCTAAAGTGCCGGGTTCGAATCCCACCTTGAGAAGACTTTTTGTTTTTGTATTTTTTTTTTCTTTTTTTTTGTTTTTTACATTGCTTTTTCTTCAACTTATAATAATTGCCTACTGCAATGGATAACGTTCCGGATACGTGGGGTTGCTGCAGCAATGGAAAAAAAGAGGACGGAAATTACGTCATATGCGAAAGCTGTAACAAAGCTCACCATTATGCTTGTTTGGAAGTCGATGAACGTTCCATGAAACCTGAAATGAAAGCTGCATGGAAATGCCCACCATGCCATGGTCCGACTCTGAAAGAGAAAAAGAATGATAATACCCCGACCCGCAATATCTCAACCACTAGAGGCAATAAAAGGGCAGCTCCCAATTCCCCTCCTGAAGTTGTGGCTGAAGCACTTGTTACCCGTGATGATGTTCGTAACATAGTACAGAACATAATGCAGACACAATTCGAGGAAATGATTTCCAAACTAAATAATACTCTAATATCAACTTTGAACAGTAAGCTTAAACCTCTACAGGATGAAATTTCTCAAGTGAAGGAATCAATGGGATTTATAAACGCCCAATTTGAGGATATTAGTAAGGAACACAAAGAGACGAAGGAGGCTATGAATGTTTTGCAAAAGGAGAATAGTGACCTTAAATCTAAACTTACTGATCTCAATGGACGCCTTAATCAACTGGAACAACATGCTCGCTCCAGAAATGTCGAATTGCAATGTGTACCAGAGAAGAATCATGAAAACCTTACAGAAATTGTGATGGAGCTTGGCAAGGCAATTAATTGTACCATTAGTGAGAGGGACATCTTCAACTGCACCCGCATTGCGAAAATAAAACCTAATAATGATCGCCCCCGGTCTATTGTTGTACAGTTTGCTTCACCTCGAATTCGAGATGAATTTCTGGCTGGTGTTATAAAACATAATAAGAAAAACCCGCTTGATAAATTAAATACTACACACCTTGGTATTGCTGGTAACAGGACACCCATCTTTGTCTCGGAACATCTATCTCCTGCTAATAAGGCCCTTCATGCTGCAGCAAGACTTAAAGCGAAAGAGAAAAACTACAAATTTGTCTGGACCAGAAACGGACGCGTTTTCGCACGCAAAGACGATGAATCGGCTTTTATTTGGGTCAAGGATAATAATTCTTTAGATAAGATAGTTTAAGTGTAAAATTATACTATGGTGCATGATACATTTTATTTAACCTGTAAAATTCAAACAATTAAAGATTTATTACCAAAACTCTCGCGGGTTACGTACAAAAACCCACGACTTTTTCTGCCACATTTGTTGTCATGATTATGATGTAATAATGTTAGTTGAAACATGGCTGAATGACAGTGTGTCATCACAAGAGCTTTTTGACAGCAGATATGTTGTGTACAGAAGAGATCGGGAGGACACTGGTTTTCACAACGAAAAGGACGGTGGAGGTGTTTTGATAGCTGTTAATAGTAAGTTTAAATCGACCCGTATGAATTCTTGGGAAAGCCAGTGTGAGGATCTCTGGGTTACTCTAGATGCTTCTGTGACGGGACCTGCTCGTCGAATTGTTCTGTGCGCCGTATATTTACCCTCTCCATTAAGTGAAACCATTCTGGATCACTTTATTGATAATTGCTACTTAGTTTGTGAACAAAATTCTCAATTTTGTATAGTTGGAGATTTTAATATGAGACATATTAATTGGAAGCTATTAAGTGACGAAACTAGTGGTTACGTAGTTTCTGGTGCGGGACAACAGTTAATTGATTTTTGCCACTTGTATAAGCTTACACAATATAATACAATAACTAACGCTGCCGGAGTAATACTGGATTTAATATTATCAAATCTAGCATCCTGCGAGGTTCATAAATCAATAAGTCCTCTTAGCAAAGTCGATAAACCTCACCCTCCCCTAGAATTGACTATTCCACTCACCAAGGTAAAGAAACTTCCCTATAATAGCGAATGTACTAAATTCAATTTTTATAATGCAGACTATGAGCTTATTTGCAAGCATTTACTTGATATTAATTGGGAAAAAATATTTAAGGACTATGACGGTGTGAATGATATGCTAAACGTCTTTTACGATATACTTCGGTCTACAATCAAACAATTTGTTCCATTCTTATCCATTAGGAAGAAGAAACGGTACCCGATATGGTTTGATCGCGTTCTAATTAAAGCACTCAAAGAAAAGAACAATTTGAGGTGGCGGTACAAGTTGTATAAGAATCCACTAGATGAAATTTCCCTAAAGATAGTTAGTAAACGATGTGAACAGCTAGCAAAGACAAATTATAAGCGTTACATAAGTAATATCGAAAAAGACATTATGAAAAACCCCAAATTCTTTTGGTCTTTCATTAAGTCCAAACGTGGTAGTACCAGTTCATATCCGGCATCGCTGACTGATGGTGAAACAACAACATCGGATGGTACGGCTATTTGTAATCTATTCGCTAAGCAGTTTTCTCGAATCTATGCCGACCAACCCGGCAGTGACCCAACGCTGGAGCCTAGTCCATTTCTGAAACAACTAGAGAATTACGGTCAGTCCTTAATTTTACCAACAATAAGCAGCACTTGTTTGTTGAAAGTATTAAAAGCTTTAGATCGCAGTAAAGGTGCAGGTCCTGACGGCATTCCTCCTATTTTCATTGCTTCGTCTGCCTCTGGACTAGCAATCCCTTTATGCTTTATTTTTAATAAATCGTTGAGTACCGGTATTTTTCCTACGAAATGGAAACTAGCCAAAGTTATCCCAGTACACAAATCTGATAGCGATCGTTTCGTGGGAAACTACCGCCCAATCTCAATTTTATCGACGTTTGCGAAAGTCTTTGAATCCATGGTGTGTCCTTTATTGCAGAATCATTTGAAACTGTACCTTGCTGACAGCCAGCATGGCTTTGTTGGTATGAGATCAACAAGCACAAACCTTGTATCTTTCACCGAGGACTTAATAGATGCAGTCGATAAAAATAATCAGGTGGATGTTATATATACTGATTTCAGCAAGGCGTTTGACAAGGTTCCCCACAGCATACTGGTTGCAAAATTATCTGCTTACGGACTGACTGGATCATTGTTAGCCTGGCTGAATTCTTATCTGGAATATCGAAAATTTTTCGTAGTTGTTAATGGTTTTCAGTCGACTGAGCATGACATTACCTCAGGTGTGCCGCAGGGCTCTCATTTGGGTCCTGTTCTCTTCAACTTTTTCATAAACGATATCCCAAATTGTTTTGAGTCCTCCACTGTGTACATGTATGCTGATGACCTTAAGTTTATCAGAACTATTGCATCTGATGCTGACACCTTGCTTTTACAAAAAGACTTGAATAGTCTTACACAGTGGTGTGAAGATAATCAAATGAACCTCAACCCAAAGAAATGTTACCAGATCAGTTTTACCAAAAAAATAAAACCCATTGTATTCGATTACCGGATAAATAACCACATTGTACAGAAAGTAGAATGTATTAGGGATTTAGGAGTTCTGTTCGACAAAAAACTAACTTTCGTACAACATGTTGATAACATTATTAAGAGGGCTTCTAAAATGCTTGGTTTCGTTATTAGAAATGGCAAGGTATTTAAAAGTTTTCATACAAAGAAAATCCTGTACAACAGTTTGGTACGGAGCATCTTGGAATATTGCTCTGTAGTCTGGCGTCCACATTACTCGATGCACATCTTGAAGCTGGAGCGAATTCAAAAGAGATTTATTTGGCATTTAGCGCGTTGTATGGGCAGAGCTAAAAGAGACTTCTCTTACGTGGATAGATTATCTCATTTTAAAATGGTGTCTCTAGATAAACGTAGGGACATTCTAGATTTGATGTTTCTATACAAACTTTTTAATAATAAAATAGACTGCCCCGGACTATTGAGTCGTTTCCAACTGAGGGCTCCAGCTCGTTATCCGCGCTATTCGATCACACCGTTGTGTCCACCTCTTCGCAGAACTGTTCTTGGTACTAACTCACCTGTTCCCAGACTATGCAAGCTCTTGAACCACTATAGCAAAGTTTTAGACCTCAATGCGGACTCACTTCATGGCTTCCGTAAAAGCACTATTGAAAATATCTGTTTTAAATAAATCTACTCACTTATTGTTAGTAATAGTAATATTTTTTAACTTTTAAACAACAGTTTTGTCTAAAGGTACCCACTTTCTTTTTTATATCAATGCATGCTGTGTTTACTTATAATTAGTCACTACATTTAGCTTATAAGTTGCAAATGTGTTACTTATTACAATGTACTAATGTAAGTGATTGTTAGTAAACCAAATAAAAAAAAAAAAAAAAAAAAAAAAAAATATTCATTTTCGAAATTATTAGCTAGTTCCATCAAACAACGAGTAGCTAGAAATGCCGAACTTTTTAAACCATATGTAACAGTTTTTAACTGTATACATTGTACTGGATCATTACAAGAATTCCGCCATAATATATTCTGCAAACAACAGAATGGTTCATCAACAAGTATTTGCCTGTACATAGCTTTCACATCACATAGTAAAATATACCTATAAGTTCTTAATAACACCAATATATCAAACAATTCACTTTGGACAACATCTCCGTTGAGCATTATATCATTTAAACATAAACCGCGCTTCGTTTTCATGCTCGCGTCAAATACGGCTCGCACGGGAGTCGTTTTACTATTCGGGTTCAATACTGGGTGATGTGGAAGGAAATATATGTTACCTGCATCTAAATTATAGTTGTTAATGTCATAATAAGTGGCATGATTTTCATCCAAATACTCTTGTATGAATTTTTTGTATTGCTGACATAATGTGTCATCTTTCACGAAACGTTTCTCTAAATTATACAATCTATGCAGAGCATAAGAGAAACTATCCCCTAATTGTATATTTTCCAAATCTAATTTAAGAGGCAAAGCCACAGAAAAGCGTTTGTTAATTAACTTTACAGAAGACCTAAAGCATTCCTCTGCTAACTGAAACTCTGTTGACCCCTCCTTGAAAACATTAGGTACCTTTTCACATTGCCAGAAATTATTAATATTATTATTTAAATCAAATAATAAAGCATCTTGATCACATTGTGTTAATAATGAATTATCATTTTGAGGTTCAGACAAGTCAGATATTAAATTTGTTTTTGCTGCCTGCCCTGATAGGTATGTATGCACGGGTTCACTTACTTTAATATTAATACAGTGATTAGAAGAATAAATCTTGCCAGATGAAACTGGTAGAGTCCCGGCGACAACATATCCGAAGCAGGTGTTAATTAAAAACGGCCCAGACGGCGTGAGGGGGAGCGATTCACGCTGCAAGACCTGGAAAAATATGTCACAACCTAATAATAATTGTATTTCTCCAGTTTTGTTGAAATTTTGATCAGCAAGCGTTATATGGGCTGGTATATCAAAATTATCAATTTTAAATGATTGCTGGGGCAAATCACAAGTGATATTTTTTACCACACAGCAGGACACATCAACCTTATATGTATTTATGGATGAACACACGGAAAATTCAGCCTTTTTAGTAATTTTATTTGTGCCCTCAACTACACCAGAGATGGATTGATTAACTAGGAAGGTTTTGCAGTTTATCTTGTTAGCTAAATTTTCTGTCACAAATGACACTTGAGAACCACTGTCCAATAGGGCTCTTGCATATGTCAAAGTCCCATTTTTGTTATATAAGCCTACCATAGCCGTTGGAAGCAGTACATCCCTTGACAAGCTAGTGTTAGACATAGATACCGCATTACATTCCCTATTCACCCCATCATCCATAGCAACAGCTGTATGTGATGAATCTTCACTGCTTGGCAACTGCACATGTAGAAGCGTATTGTGCCTCTGTTTGCATACAGCACATGTGATGTGTAGCATGCATTTCCCTCGATGCTCATTCAGACACAGTGTACATAAATTATGATTTCTGACAAAAGCACACCTTTCCTTTACTGTAGCCATCTTAAATTTGTGACACTCGTATAATTTATGAGAAAGCTTGCAGTACTTACATGCTGGCTGAGGCTTCTCTGCTGCCGCTACCCCGCTGACTTTAGGAGCTCGCGTAGACTTAGCAGTAAATGATGGCTGCTTCTCCTCAGAGGTGTTTTCCAGTGCCAATGCACGCTTCTCTAAATAATATTACAGACATTTCTGCCAGACCAGGCAGTAAACTTATTGACTGTACTGTCTTCTACAGTACAAAACCTTTTATTGACGGTAGTCAGCCATGTACCACGAATGGTACTTCATCTTTAAACTAGACAATAAGACAAAAGAGAAGCTTGGAATATTAAAACTAGTTCACCAAAATATTCAAGGCTTCTCTGGCAAAGAATTGGACATAGAATTATTTTTAGAGACATTTTTTATTGACATTTTATGTATTACTGAGCATTGGTTTAAGGATTATGAATTGTTATTCGGTTTTGAAAATTATCATTTGGCTAGCGCTTTCTGTCGAAAGATCAAAATACGTGGTGGCTCCCTTATTTTTATCAGAAATAGTTTAAAATATAAAGAACGCAAAGATATTACTGGACTTTCGATAGAGGGTACTATGGAGATTTCATGTATAGAAACAGAGAAACATATTGTTGTGGCCGTATACAGACCCCCATACAGTGCTAACTTCACAGTTTTTGAATCAGTGATGGAAAATGTACTGAAGGTCATATCCAAAAGTAATAAATCCATTATAGTGTGTGGAGATTTAAACGTTGATTTATATGAAGTAGATTCAATTACAACTAGATTTCTAAGTTTGTTTACATCTTTTAACCTTGTTAATATATTTATGGAGCCAACTAGAATTACAGAAACAACTGCCTCATGTTTAGATAACATTTTTTGCAATTGTGATTTCCAAGATAACAGTATCCTTAACTGTTTTAAGTCTGATCACAGTGGGCAGTTGGTTAGTTTTCCAGTACTTAAAAATGTGCAAAAAATTAAATTTAGTACTCGACCCATCACTGATAATCGGATAGAGAAATATCGAAATAGTCTTATTAGTAACTTACCTTGTCCAAACTTTGATACAGACAATCCTGACGATTTTTACAGGGATTTCTTCACTATTATCCATAAAGAATTTGAAAATAATTTTCCTCAAAAGGTAGTTACCAACAGTCAATCATTCAAGTTCAGTGACTGGGCTACCGTAGGCATTCGCAAAAGTAGAAATACTCTTTATTCTTTATATGAGGAAAAAACGTATACACACGCTGATAGTTTCAAAAGCTACGTCAAAAATTATTCTAAAATATTTCGAAGAGTGTGTTATACAGCCAAACAGATGCATATTAGTAGTAAAATAAAGACCGCGGATAATAAAATAAAGGCAGTTTGGCAAGTAATAAATAGTGAAACAAAGGCTTCTAAACCGCGTGAATTAGAATACAATATAGAATCGGGCACTGGGTTAGTAAAACAAGATAAAGATGTAGCTGAAGTTTTTGATAAATTCTTCACGAACATCCCTGTAAAAACTACAGAATCTCTCAGGTCCTCTCCTGTTCAAGCTGATATATTATTAAAAAGTAATGTTACTGCTTGCACTGAATTATTTGATTTTAAACGCGTTGATCCGAGTAGTATTGTTAAAGTATTCAAACAGCTGAAACTTAAAACCTCGAAAGATTTATGGGGATTGTCTGTCAAATTGATGAGCTCTGTTATTGATATCTTAGCACCATATCTAGCTTACATTTTTAATATGAGTGTTGAAAATGGCACTTTTCCAAATTTAATGAAAATCAGTAAAGTTATACCTCTTTTTAAATCGGGCACAAAATCAGACCCCACGAATTATAGACCGGTTTCTATTCTACCAGTACTTAGTAAAATTTTCGAGAAAATTATTCTCGACCAACTGCTATGTCATTTTAATTTAAATAACTTACTCCACAGCCAGCAGTTTGGTTTTACTAAGGGTCGGTCTACAACAGACGCGAGTGTGACATTTGTTCGACACATTTTCGATGCTTGGGAGAAGTCGCAGAATGCCGTAGGAGTATTCTGTGACTTGTCTAAGGCGTTCGACTGCGTGGATCACGAGACCTTGCTTTTGAAATTGAGGCACTATGGACTAAATAATGGAGCTCTCAGTTTGTTAAATTCATATCTAGGTGGTAGGATACAAAAGGTACAAATCAATAGTACAACTTCTTCGGGCTCTCATGTTCAAATGGGAGTTCCTCAAGGATCCATTTTGGGTCCGTTTCTTTTTTTAGTGTACATAAATGATTTACCTTATGTAGTACAGAACCAAGCTGACATTGTGCTGTTCGCGGATGACACTTCTCTTATATTTAAAATCGACAGAAAGTTAGAGGAATTTGACGAAGCAAACAGCGCTGTGTCGCAGGTTCTAAGTTGGTTTACAGTAAATAACCTAGTTCTAAATGCTAAGAAAACGAAGTGTATTAAATTTGTTCTACCAAACGTAAAGAAAGTAAATAATAACATTAAAATTAACGACGAGAAACTAGATTTTGTTGAACACACAGTTTTCTTAGGAATTACTGTAGATTCAAAACTTAAATGGGGCCCACATATTGTATCACTAGCGGGCAAGCTAAGTTCAGCAGCATATGCCGTCAGAAGGATCCGACAACTCACAGATGTACCCACTGCTAGACTTGTCTACTTCAGCTACTTCCACAGCATAATGTCTTACGGTATTTTGCTGTGGGGTCGAGCCGCTGATGTAGAAACTATTTTCATCATTCAAAAAAGATCAGTTCGCGCTATTTATAAGCTGCGTTGTCGGGACTCTTTGAGGGAGCTGTTTAAAGAAATAAATATACTGACGGTCGCAAGTCAATATATATATGAAAACATTATGTATGTACGTAAAAACTTATCTCTCCTTCCGAGAAACTGTGAAAGGCATACTTACAATACAAGAAATAAACATAAAATTGTTGTTCAAAATTCTAGATTAAGTAAATTAAATTCATCTTTTTTGGGGTTATGTATACGTTTTTACAATAAAATACCAGATAATATTTTAAATTTGTCAGAAAATAAATTTAAAGCTCACGTGAAGCTTACTTTATGTAAAAAAGCTTATTATAAGATTAATGACTACCTAAATGATAAAAATGTCTGGTTTTGAATGTGTTCCTCTAGTTATTAAATAACTTGTAATGTATATCCTCATTGGTTTTTAAAAGATGTGTTGCTGTTGCAGTTTCTTGTCATTTCTTCTCCTCAGCCATAACACCTTGCGAAATGACGTAAATTCAAAAATGTTACATTGACCTTCAACAAGTTTATCCATGATAATTACGTTGAATAAATGATTCTGATTTCTGAATCAAGAAATTCAGATAGTGTGGGAACTTCTCTAGCATTTCTCTCAAGGTGGAAACCCCGGTAAGTATAGGTGTCAATCTTTTTAGCTAATATGTTACATACATACATACATACATAAACTCACGCCCGTAATCCCTAATGGGGTGGGCAGAGCCACAAGTACTCAAACACAACTTGCAGCCACTGTTGATACGAAGCCCCAAGATGAATTATGATGAACCTTAGCTAATATGTTAATGAGAAATATATCCCAATGCTCCACTGGCTGTTTTAAGTTTTTTAAGGCTTCCATGTTAACATTAACAGTGCTAATGAGGGAACGCAGGTTGTGTGCAGTGCATTTAGTAAAAGCAGGCAAATCCAGTAAGCTGTCCACATGATAATTAATAATTTTAGGGGTATTGTCATACCTCTTTTCTAAGAGTTTGACAGCTGTGACGTAATTATCGTCGGTTAAAGGTAAATTTCTTATAAGCTCTAAGGCTTCCCCACTCAAATAAGAGCGTAAGTAATAAAGTTTTTCGCATGAACTTAATTTTTTGTCTGTGTGAATCACAGAACGAAACATGTTAATGAAAGGATAATATTCTACCACTTTCTCCCCATTAAAATTGGGTAAATTAATCTTTGGAAAGTTTTTAAACGTACCTGGGTTAGAATTCTCACCGCCATTCGGTTTGGCCTCGGTTTGTGGACCTGAGCAGGCTTTATCCAGCAGCCCAACAGACACATAATATTTGTCCTCATATTCGCCGTAATTTTCAGCGTCCTCGTCGGCCAGCACTAGAATCGCCTTGTTTAACTGCATATATTCTTGAAAAGCCTCCGACATGCGAAGACGTTTTTCACGTAAGGCCTCACGCGAGGTAGCCGCCATTGCATCAGCATCGTGGCAAAAGTTGTTTAGCCGTGACAAAGTCCCCTTGATATATCCCCGCTCGGCGACGAGAGCTTTTAACTTTGCCTTATCTTCACTCATTTTGAAAATCTAGAAAGATACACCAAGAGAAACTAAATAAAATTACGTGCCTGAATAGGTACTGCTTTGGTAAAAAAACCTTTTGTAACAAAACGATCAAAACCTTAACTATACTTACATGTATTATATGTAAAAGGTATCTTATTATATATTTTTTACAACCAATTATGCTTTTCTTTGCCAAATTATAAATTATACAAAATCGAACACGAAATAAAATCGTAAACATAAAGCCGCACACGCTTCGAAATGAAGTTAGTCAAGTACGTTTTTCTTTTTTCAATGTTGCCAACCTGACAGCTTCGCCGTTCGGATACACGCAGTACGCTCGATTTAGCTGCGTTCGATGATGATCGATTATGAAAAACGTGAATAGCTCCGCCTTAATTTTGGTACCGTCTCTTTCGTTCTTACTTGGAATGACCGAAATGGAGTGACTATACGACTTGAAGTTCTTGCTGTTTCGAAGGAAATTTGAGATGGCTCTTCCGTTTCAACGCAGTGATGACAACTTGACACGTTCTTCGCCGCTGCTTGGTTGGTACACGTTATACGACGTAAAATAAAAAGGCAAAATACACCCAAATATGGCCGCAAAAAATGGTTGCGAAATTTTTGCAATTCTGCAATATTGATCACGGGTCGAAAATATAGACACCGTATGATGCATAAAATGATGAAATACACGTTGAAAATTCTTCAAACTGTAGATATGAGGATAACTTGGTGAGTAATATGCCGTCGCGCTAACACGCCGGTAATTTGCGACGGTTTCAACAACAGCAATTTTCACAATAAATTTTAATCCCCTTCAGGAACTCGCCACAGGGAAGGTCTTCTCCACACCGGTCGGTACTTTTGTGCCCAAATGCAGCCTCCCACTCGCAGATTCTTCGTAATGACGCAAATACGGTCGCAAAGAACGAGGGGATCGTATATAGACGCAGCTTACTATTTGTGCAGACTCACGTATATTCCGCCGGTAATTTAGTGGATAAAAAGGACTTATATTCCACTCGAAGGACCAGTTCTTTTGCTCGAAGGACCAATTCTTTTGTTTAGCACAAAGATAAGTTTTGAAATGAACTTCACTGATTTTAATTAATTAATTTTGTGGAAGTAAAATAAAACCACCATTATAGTTACATGGTTAAACAGGAAGTCGTTTTATTTCTTTTTTTTTATCCCTACCACAGATTATATTTATTTATTTATTTATTTATTTATTTAGATATCCAACAGCATTAACAATAGTCGTTTTCTTATATAATACATGTACAAAATTTCTTCGCCAATAACAGGATATCATAACATGCAAATTTAAATGAACCGTGTTCGCGTGTGTCTGTGTGTGTGTGTGTGTGTGTGTGTGTATGTGTGTAACATTTACTTACGTATTTTATATTATATTGTATTGTATTATACCTATACAAAAGACAATGAAATAACAAAATAAATACATACATATTAACATTAATAGCACAATATATCTAAGTAATTATTATATATATATATATATATATATATATATATATATATATATATATATATATATATATATATTATAAATATATTATAAATATAATATGGATTTAACTACATGATGGTTATTTATATGCTTCTAATTTATAATTTAGATAACCTCTCGAGTACAAGTTTCTTAAAAGAAGGTTTCGATAAAGCATAAATGTCAAAGTCACTAAATGTATTATTATAAACATTAAGTGCTCGTGAAGTAAAATCGTTGCTTCCGTAGTTTGTGCGATTCCGCTGGATATGAAATACTTTATGTAAGGGATGTGGAGGGCGTCGTTGTGGCGTGATAAGAGAGATAGATGATGTAAGTGCGGGACAATCAAGACTTGCGTTAACTATATCGTGCAAAAAGGCCATGTCCAGTAGTATTCTTCTATCCTTCAGATTACTGACGCGGTGATATATGCATCCCTCCTCATAGGATGGTAATTTTATTTTCTCTCTATAATTAAGGTGTTTAATGAATTTTTTTTCATATCATATTTGGAATTCGGATACATGTTCGGGTTGAACACTAATACAAGACACGCGAGCAGCTTGCTGCGAGCGAACCACGCGACATCTAGTTATTTTATTATTTTATTATATAGTTATACTATGGTGCCGATTCCTGCAAACACCAACTTAAATCTAAATTTATCTTAGAAAACCTAATTTTAATTTAGTTTAGCAAAAAGTGTAATTCTGGCTTTATGGTCGTCTAAATTTAAAATATTTTATCAGGATGTTTGACACGCTTAAATTTAATAGAACGTCTACGAGGTCTATGGTCAACCAGCTGGTGTCGTTTTTTTCGTAAAGAATTGGTAAAGAAGAATGAATGGAAGTGAGTGAATGAAATCGTCATTTGAACAAAAAAAATACATGTTTTTCTTATAATTTCGTACGAAGGAATACGAAATCATAATTTATGTGTGTTTTAGCAGCAAATACAATAAATAAATGCAATAAAACATTTTTCTATGAATTTTAAAACATACATCTGGCATTATTCTAAACCATAAAAAACACAGCGTCAAGATCATACTTAAAAAAAAACGTGTTGAGATTAGGTATCGTTAGGTTTTCAAATCAAAAATACTTAATAAAACACAAAAATGACTAAATAAAAGGACGTCGATGAAGAGGAAGACCAAGGCGGAACTAGTAAAAGTGGAAGTTGTGTTGTATCAGAACGACGGAACTCGCTGTGAATGCATATTAAAAGTCCTCAACCAACAAGACTCCTATCTTCTTCTTCGTCGTTCCCTCACTGCTGAGGATCGCGACCACAGGTTATGGTTTTCCACTCGGTACGGCTATATGCAGCGTGCACCGCCCTCTGTATGCTGCCGCCCACCGTCTTCTTCACGATGTCAGACCACCTCGTAGGCGCCCTTCCTCGCGCACGTTTGCCATCCATTTGCCCAACGATGATCTGCTTCTCCAGACTGTGCTTCGGAGACCGCATAATATGTCCGAAGAAGCTTAGGGCACGATTCCGGCATATTGAGGAGAGCCGCGTCGTGATCTTGAGCTCTTTTAATATGGACTCATTCGTACACGTAAATAGCCTTAAATTACCAAGTAGAGAAAGTCCAGCATGAGGTGAGCACGAAGTTTTGAAGACAGGAGTGATTGTATTAGATTTCCTCCTGAGCAGTTGCACTACTAATTTAGTGATGAAGAGGTGAGTGATCGAAAAAATATGTCATAGAAGAACTTGTAGACATCATATTAATCTGAGTTACTTGTATTAATCAGATTTTTTACTAATTTTCAGGCAATACTTGACAGAAACCTTAAGTGGGATGACATAATTATAAAGAAAATCAATAAGAGGATGAACTATTTTAATGTTTATAAAACAATAGTATGGAAGAATTTTGATGCATCTTGGAGCAATGGCAACATGTAAGCATATTCCTAGTTAAAAATATATTTAAGTGAGTGTTGCTCGTTGTAAGTGGATTTCCTTTACGGCTGATTAGGCTCAGGCCTAGGACGGCCAGATATGAGGAACGGCTAATCCTGTTTTTTCTCTAATGTGGTTTGTAAGATCAATGACCAACCTCATCAACCTGCTGCTGTGACTATTCGGGTGTCCCGGACTAAAGGCCCTTGACGAAGCTTACTTATCTAATGAAATGACTATGTAGGTACTTAAGTAATTAGTAATGGAGTCAAGACTCTCTGTGAATTTGCCTCTTATGTATGAAACCGTTTTTCATGCCAGTCATAGTAACTAAACACATAACGGCCTCCGTGGTCCAGTAGTTGAACGTTGTGCTCACAATCCAGAGGTCCCGGGTTCGAATCCCGGTAGAGAAAAATCACAGAAATCATCTTTGTATTCTTTGTTTTGCTAGGACATTACAGGCTGAACACCTGATTGTCCAAATGTAAGATGATCAGTGCTTCAGAAGGCATGTTAAGCTGTTGGTCTTGGTTACTACTTACTAGAGTAAGTATGTAGTTGTTACATGAGTCATGTCAGGGGCCCTTGGCGGCTCAATAATAACCCAGACACCAGGGTTACCAACCTCATCGGTTGGTAATCCATCTCATAACTCACATGATAGAAGAAGAATAGTAACTAAGGAAGGGATCTTCTTCAGTATTATAATGGCCTAGGTAACAGACTCCAATGCGGGTTGGTGGAGGTGTTTTTTTTTTGGAGCAGCATGGTGGAGTATGCTCCATACCTCCTCTGGTTGATTGAGGGGAGGCCTGTGCCCAGCAGTGGGATGTATATAGGCTGTTTATGTATGTATGTAGGTAACGGACTGGTTATCTATCTTAAAAACTGACTGCATGTTGTCTTGATTTATTAAAGTTTAGAGAGATGGAAGTGTATACAGCATTTATAATATTTGTTTTCTCTTCAGATTTGGGAGTTGTGAGTGACAACGAGCAGATTACATAACATTGGGAGGATAACAAGGGCCTTAACTGAAAAAACTGGGAATGTTCCCAAATAAACCTCACAGATGTAGAAGAAAGACAAAATAAATTTGTTTATTTTATTTCTGTTCCCTACTAAACTAGTAATAAAACATACTTGTTACAAATACTTTTTGATTGTATTTTATTTATAACATCAAAACTTGCACAGAAAAAAGAAATATTTATATTTGTGATGGGTTGCTTATCTGTCACCACTCTGGTCATTATGTCCATCACAAGAGGCTGCAGTTGGTCTTCTTGGTAGTGCACGGCTCAGTCCATCCTGGTATGGTGGTGTGACTATGTATGTATGTACAGCACCACAATGGTAGGTATGTATGTAAGTATTTTTTTATACTCCTGGGTTCTTCTTTCTTTATTCATCACCATCTAAAACAAGTATAATGCTTAGATAATTATTCTAATAAGAAACAAACATAAATAGCCTATTTATTATGTCCCACTGCTGGGCTTAGGCATCCCTTCAATCAACCGGAGGGGGTATGAAGCATACTATATTCTGCTCGACAGCAGATTAGTGACCGTGTTTGGGCTAAATAGCCCGGGAATAACTGCTTGACGTGCCTTCTGAAGCACAGAATCATCTAACTTCTTCAGACAATTGGATGAATTAAGCCTGCAGTTTCCTATACATACAAAGGACCTTGACAGCCTCTAAGTGATTTTGACGATGTCCCCATTGGGTATCAGACCCGGATCTCCAGATTGTGAGCTATGGTTAGAAAACCATTAGACCAAAGAGGCTGTTATATATATAACTCATAGGTAGACAGATTTGCTTTCATATTTAATGTACTTACATACCTGAGAGAACATTAGGGATCCATGTCACAGAAGTATTTTTTGTTATTGGTGGCTCATAATTACAATTCAGGATGCAGTGGCTATTAGGACTACTTGCAAATGTCAAAATCAAAGATTTATCACCTGAAATAAAAAAGGATTTATTAGAATACATACATACATCAATTCATGCTTACATTTCCTAACAGGTTGGACAGAAACAAATATAATGATCAGAAGGATGTAAACAAAAAATGTGGGTTCCGTCACATTCCCAGTACATTTAGCATGCCATGATATTCGTGGAAACTGAGATAAAGCAGTAAAGAGCTTGTAAAAGAAGTTTTTTAGCCCACCTTTTGTTACTGCTAACTGGTGATTTTGTTTGGTTCACATCATAAAGTATTTTGAAATAATCTAAAGGAATAAACCAACAAGTAAGCTAAACCTAAATTGAGTAATTTAGAAACGTCATTCCTAAATTTAAGATTAGGCGTCAACTAAAATGTGCCGCCAGAATACAAATCCAGTTTTTGACATTTAAACCGTAATCTTAGCTAACTTAAATTTAAGTGTGCCTGCCGGAATCGGCACCTATATATAGCTACAAACCCACTGACTGACTGACTCACTGACAGGGTTGTTCTCCCAGAAGGAGCGTCGGGGGGTAAAAATGATGTATGGGGGGTGTGATCGAGACCTCCCGATGAGTATGGAAAAAATCCCAGATCTTGGAAAACTGCTCCGCATCAGGGAGACACCCTACAGTCTGGCGAAACTATCGCACCTGGAACGATTCTTTTTTCACGAAACCTATTTAAATCTTGGTCAAATTCTATTGTGGGTGGAAAAAAATCAAAATGGCGGAAAAACAAGATGGCCGCCATACAAATTTTTCGTTTTTCCCGAAAATGCCTCGGGGGTAAAAATGATGTATAAGGAATGTGATCGAAACATCATTTTGAGTATGGAAATACTTTTCGATCTTCGAAAGCTGCTCCGCATCAGAGAGACACCCTACAGCCTGGCGAAACTATCGCACCTGGAACTTTTTTGTTTTCACGAAGCCTATTAAAGTCTTGGTCAAATTTTATCGCCAGTGAAAAAAAAACAAAATGGCCGAAAAACAAGATGGCCGCCATACAAATTTTTGTTTTTCCAGAAAATGTCTCAGAGGTAAAAATGATGTATTGGGGTGTGATCGGAACGTCATCTTGGAAAACTGCTCCGCATCAGGGGTCACCCTACGGCCTGGCAAAACTATAGCACCTAGAACTTTTTTGATTTCACGAGACCTATTCAAGTCTTGGTCAAATTCTATCGCAGTAAAAAAATGGCGGGAAAACAAGACACGCGAGCAGCTTGCTGCGAGCGAACCACGCGACATCTAGTTATTATTATTATAATCTAGTTATATTATATATAGCTACAAACCCATGTACTGACTGACTGACTGACTCACTGACTCACTGACTCACTGACAGGGTTGTTCTCCCAGAAGGAGCGTCGGGGGGTAAAAATGATGTATGGGGGGTGTGATCGGGACCTCCCGGTGAGTATGGGAAAATTTCCAGATCTTGGAAAACTGCTCCGCATCAGGGAGACACCCTACAGTCTGGCGAAACTATCGCACCTGGAACGATTCTTTTTTCACAAAACCTATTTAAATCTTGGTCAAATCCAATTTCTGGTGGAAAAAAATCAAAATGGCGGAAAAACAAGATGGCCGCCATACAAAATTTCGTTTTTCCAGAAAATGTCTCGGAGGTAAAAATTATGTATAGAGGTGTGATTTGGACCTCCCGGAGAGTATGAGAAAACCTCCAGATTTTGGAAAACTGCTCCGCATCAGGGAGACACCCTACGGCCTGGCCAAACTATCGCACCTAGAACATTATTTTTTCCACCAAGCCTATTAAAATCTTGGTCGAATTCAATCGCAGGCAGAAAAAAAACAAAATGGCGGAAAAACAAGATGGCCGCCATACAAATTTTTAGTTTTTCCTGAAAATGCCTCTAGGATAAAAATTATGTATGAGGGTTTTGATCGAAACGTCTTGTAGAGTATGGAAATACTTCTCGATCTTTGAAAGCTCCTCCGCATCAGGGCGGCACCCTACGGCCTGGCGAAACTATCGCATCTGGACCTTTTTTGTTTTCACAAAACCTATTTAAATCTTGGTCAAATTTTATAGCCTGTGAAAAAAAAAACAAAATGGCGGAGAAACAAGATGGCCGCCATACAAAATTTTGTTTTTCTAGAAAATTCCTCAAGGTCCAAAAATATGTATAGGGGTGTGATCGGAACGTCATCTTGGAAAACTGCTCCGCATTAGGGAGACACCTTACGGCCTGGCAAAATTATAGCACCTAGAACTTTTTTGATTTCACGAGACCTATTTAAACAAGATGGCCGCCATACAAAGCTGCGAACTAATACAGGACACGCGAGCAGCTTGCTGCGAGCGAACCACGCGACATCTAGTTATTATTATATTATACTATATATAGCTGCAAACCCACTGACTGACTGACTCACTGACTGACTGACTCACTGACAGGGTTGTTCTCCCAGAAGGAGCGTCGGGGGGTCAAAATGATGTATGGGAGGTGTGATTGGGACCTCCCGGTGAGTATGGGAAAACTTCCAGATCTTGGAAAACTGCTCCGCATCAGGGAGACACCCTACGGCCTGGCAAAACTATCGCACCTGGAACGATTATTTTTTCACAAAACCTATTTAAATCTTGGTCAAATTCTATTGTGGGTGAAAAAAAATCAAAATGGCGGAAAAACAAGATGGCCGCCATACAAAATTTTGTTTTTTCAGAAAATGCATCGGGAGTAAAAACTGTGTATGGAGATGTAATCGGAACGTCTTGTGGAGTATGAAAACACTTCTCTATCTTCAAAATCTGCTCCGCATCAGGGAGACACCCTACGGCCTGGCAAAACTATAAAACCTGGAGCAATTTTTCTTTCGCGAAACATATTTAAATCTTGGTCGAATCCAATCCCTGGTGAAAAAAAACCAAAATGGCGGAAAAACAAGATGGCCGCCATACAAAATTTTCGTTTTTCCTGAAAATGCCTCGAGGGTAAAAATGATGTATAGGGATGTGATCGGATCGTCATGTTGAGTATTTCAGTACTGCTCGATCTTGAAAAACTGCTCCGCATCAGGGAGACACCCTACGGCCTGGCAAAACTATAAAACCTAGAGCAATATTTTTTTCACGAAACCTATTTAAATCTTGGTCAAATTCAATCCCCGGTGAAAAAAAACCAAAATGGCGGAAAAACAAGATGGCCGCCATACGAAATTTTCGTTTTTCCCGAAAATGCCTCGGGGGTAAAAATGATGTATGAGGAATATGATCGAAACATCATGTTGAGTATGGAAATACTTTTCGATCTTCGAAAGCTGCTCCGCATCAGGGAGACACCCTACAGCCTGGCGAAACTATCGCACCTGGAACTTTTTTGTTGTCACGAAGCCTATTAAAGTCTTGGTCAAATTTTATCGCCAGTGAAAAAAAAAACAAAATGGCCGAAAAACAAGATGGCCGCCATACAAATTTTTGTTTTTCCAGAAAATGTCTCACGAGGTAAAAATGATGTATTGGGGTGTGATCGGAACGTCATCTTGGAAAACTGCTCCGCATCAGGGGTCACTCTACGGCCTGGCAAAACTATAGCACCTAGAACTTTTTTGATTTCACGAGACCTATTTAAGTCTTGGTCAAATTCTATCGCGGTAAAAAAATGGTGGGAAAACAAGACACGCGAGCAGCTTGCTGCGAGCGAACCACGCGACATCTAGTTATAATATATATAGCTACAAACCCATGTACTGACTGACTGACTGACTGACTGACTGACTCACTGACAGGGTTGTTCTCCCAGAAGGAGCGCCGGGGGGTAAAAATGATGTATGGGGGGTGTCATCAAAAACTTCCGATGAGTATGGGAAAACTTCCAGATCATGGAAAACTGCTCCGCATCAGGGAGACACCCTACGGCCTGGTGAAACTATCGCACCTGGAATGATTTTTTTTTCACAAAAGCTACTTAAATCTTGGTCAAATTTTATCGCCGATGAAAAAAAATCAAAATGGCGGAAAAACAAGATGGCCGCCATACAAAATTTTGTTTTTCTAGAAAATGTCTCGGAGGCAAAAACAATGTATTGGGGTGTAATTGGAACGTATTGTTGAGTATGGAAATACTTCTCGATCTTGAAAAACTGCTCCGCATCAGGGAGACACCCTACGGCCTGGCAAAACTATCACATCTGGATCAATTTTTTTTTCGCACAATGTATTTAAATCTTGGTCAAATTTTATCGCCATTGAAAAAAAACCAAAATGGCGGAAAAACAAGATGGCCGCCATACAAAATTTTCGTTTTTCTCGAAAATGCCTCGGGGTGAATATGACGTAAGAGGGATGAGATCAAAATGTCATATTGAGTATGGAAATACTTCCCGACCTTCAAAAACTGCTCCGCATCAGGGCGGCACCCTACGGCCTGGGAAAACTATCGCTCCTGGAACGATTCTTTTTCCACTAGACCTATTTAAATCTTGGTCAAATTTTATCGCCGGTGAAAATAAATCAAAATGGCGGAAAAACAAGATGGCCGCCATATAAATTTTTGTTTTTCCAGAAAATGTCTCGGGTGTAAAAATGATGTATAGGGGTGTGATCGGAACGTCATGTCGAGTATGAAAATACGTCTGGGTTTTAGATAGCTGCTCCGCATCAGGGAGACACCCTACGGCCTGGCAAAAGTATCACACCTGGAACGATTCTTTTTCCACTAGACCTATTTAAATCTTGGTCAAATTTTATCGCCGGTGAAAAAAAATCAAAATGGCGGAAAACAAGATGGCCGCCATACAAATTTTTCGTTTTTCCTGAAAATGCCTCGGTGGTAAAAATGATGTACAGGGGTGTGATCGGATCGTCTTGTTGAGTATTTCAATACTGCTCGATCTTGAAAAACTGCTCCGCATCAGGGAGACACCCTACGGCCTGGCAAAACTATAAAACCTGGAGCAACTTTTATTTCGCATAACATATTTAAATCTTGGTCAAATTCAATCGCTGGTGACAAAAATCAAAATGGCGGAAAAACAAGATGGCCGCCATACAAAATTTCCCTTATACAAAAAAAGCCTCGGGGCTAAAAATGATGTATGGGAGGTGTGATCGGAACGTCATGTAGAGTACGGAAATACTTCCCGGTCTTCGAAAACTGCTCCTCGTCACGGAGACACACTACGCCCCGGCAAAACTATCGCATCTGAAACTATTCTTTTTTCACGAGACCTATTTAAATCTTGGTCAAATTCTATCGCCGGTGACATGTGTGCTGTCAACTTTTGCTGGGGTTTTTTAATTTCTGCCTAAAATTCTTGTGAACCTATTCCATACATTTTAAGCCTGTCGTTTACCCGTCAGCTGATAATAAAATGACAGGTATAACTTCAAATAAACTTAGATAGTGTGTACTGGAATCAGTACCAACAACACACGTTACTCTTGCATATTTAGTAACTAGGTAGGTAATAAAATATTTTATAAAAAAGCTAATGGATGACTTTCCAGACTAGGTTTTCAAAAAAAAATACAGATGGCGCTGTCCAGATTTAACATGATAATTACCTATTTTCTCATTACTCGAGTAAATAAATATTATTTAAATGTAATGGCAAGGGTATATAGGCATATTTAAAAGATCGCACATCTGTACAGCGCCATCTATTTTTTTGGGGACGTAGCCTGGAAAGTCCCTCATTGGTACCTAATAGATTTTGTAATTATATTTGTCTTGCATTTAGACCAATAAAGACCACCAAAGGATGTTTGATGTGAAAATCTGGCCCCAAGAGGTCAAAAATTAAATGTAACTAACAATTTTGATACTTACCACAAAAAACATTGATTGTGAGATCCTATCAGTTGAAGTGGTGCTAAACGACGTGATTACTATTTTTATTTTTCAACATAATTTTAAAAAGAAACAATTTTATTAAAAACATAATAAAACATATATTTTTAGAAATAATTTGTTTTATTCATACTCATACAAAATATTCCTACATTTAATTAAATAGTTGAAATAATACAGCAACTTAACCATATACTCTCGGCCTATGTGATCCAGTGGCTGACATTCCGGAGGTCCCAGGTTCAAGTCCCGGTGGAGACAAAACACAAAAATTTCTTTGTGATCCTTGGTTCAGTTAGGACATGGCTGGCTGATCCAACGACATTGGCGGCTCAGCAATAACTCTGGTTGATGAGGTTGGTCATCCACTTCACAACCTACGTGATAGATGAAGAACAAGTACCTATTTATGATTTTTGAACAGACTTAATATGGTAACATATTAGTAAGTAAGTAGGTAGAGAATAAACTTAACAATAACATAAAAATATACACAGGTTTTTATCTATTTAATGATTTAATAATATAAATTATAATTATAAAGTGATATTTACTCATAGTTTACCAACATCTTGGAACAAAAAAAAAACCCCGACAAAACAAAAGTACTCAATTATTATGAAAAAAGGTGAAAAAATTAAAAACCCTATAAAAAGCAAAAAATAACTTATCCCACATACCTATGCTTGCAAGCAAACTGAGCGTGTAACATTCCTATCATACTTAACAAACATTTCTGATGACCTTGAAGACCTGAACCGATTTCTACCAAACATAGCTAAGAACACTCTCGACTAATATAACTTACAAACAAAAAAAAACATATTAAAATTGGATCATCCGTTTGGGAGCTACGATGCCACAGACAGACACATACACACACTTCAAACTTATAACACCCCGTTGTTTTTGAGTCGGGGGGTTAATAAATAGAACTATATACATTGCAACAACACACCTAACACAGCTTTTATGTTCGCTAGATATTAATGCTTTTGAGGTGAGCTCATCCTGCAAACAACGCATACATGGGCATCCATCAGGCATCTGAAAGCAAACATGAATGTTTTTAATAGTATAGTATATTGCACAATATGCCCGATTGTATCAATATTATTTAATGTGTAGGAATGGAACTGAAAAAACTTTTTTTTTCGGCTGTCAACTGTCATAACGTAAACATCACGTAACTCACGTCTCCCGCTTTTAAACGTAGAAACAGTGCAAAAGTGGTTAATCAGTGAAGAAAATTCGTTAATAATACCTAAAAATAAACGCGGGTCACTTCAAAATAAGCAAAACAGTGCAAGAAAAGCTAACAAGTGGCATAAACCAGTGTCGAAAATACAAAGATCCATTTTGAGGTTATAAAAATCCAAAGACACTACAGCTGTCAGAATTTCAAGGTTTGGACACTTGGTGTTGCCAGTCAAAGCAAAAATACACTCAATTGGTAGAAAAATCAAACCAACCGAACCAACAGTAAAATGGATGAGCAAATGAAGTTACTATGGTCCAATATTAAGGAAGAGATGGAAAAACAAAACCAAAAGCAAACTCAAGCCATAGCTGAAACAATTAGTAAAACTTTAGAGGAACATCTAGCACCAATTAGACAGGAAAACGAAGTTCTGAGAAGAGAAGTGGACACCCTGCGGTCTAGAATCAGATCTCTCGAAATGGAATCAAGAAAAAACAATATTATCTTGCATGGTGTGGAGGAAACAGAAGCCGGTAAGGAAGACCTCATAAATAAAGTGCTGGAACTGCTCAACAAAACAAGCGAGCCACGAAGCGAAAACCACAGCTGGGACAAGTGGGAAATAAATCAACTACACAGAATGGGAAAAAGAGCGATAACAAAACTAGACCTATCAAAATTAGTTGTACCCTCTCATGGCGAAGGAACGAAATCATGAAAAATAAAAAGAGACTCCCAGAAGGAATATACATAACGGAAGATTTGTCAAAAGAAGAGGTGGAAATAAGGAAGGCACTGATACCTAAACTGAAAGAAGCCAGAGAGTCTGGAAAATACGCAATCATAAAAAATGGCAAACTTGTAATCCGAGAGAAAACTGATGCCGAAAAGAGGAAAAGGGCTACATCCTCACCTCCTAGTACTCCCCCTAACTATTTCAGCAAACCTCAAGAAAATATAAATCCGTCGCAGCCGGCGAAGATATCCAAAATAAACCCGTTTGAAGCAATGAGAAATAGAACAACTGCAAATGAGACGCAAAAAAACTAAAAAAAGGCGGCAACCGAAAGACAAGTATCAAAGTAACAAAGGAAATCAACGGAACATACCCAACATTCCCCAATCCGGCCGGTCCCCGTGGGGAATTAGACCAATCCCCCCCAACCAAACAACAACAAGAAGGAATTAAAGGAAACAAACAAATCTGCATAGCTACACTTAACACACGCACACTAAGAACTGAAGAAAACTTACTTGAACTAACAATGGCATTAGAAAAAATTAATTGGGATATTTTGGGAACCAGCGAAGTTAGACGCATGGGTGACCAAATAGATGATTACGGCAAGTTTATTTTATACTACAAAGGAGAAACACCAGGTCAATATGGCGTCGGTTTCATCGTAAATAACAAGCTGAAAAACAACATAATCGAAATCTATGGAGTCTCTGAACGGATAGCTATACTCAGAATTCTCTTACCACCTCATAAAGACGAGTGGACAATAATACAGGTTTACTCACCAACAGAGCAATCTTCAGACGAAGAGATTGAGGCCTTTTACAATAAACTGAATGAGGAGATAATTAAACTTAACGCTAAGAATCTAATACTAATGGGGGACTTCAACGCTCAAATAGGGCGGAGAAATGATGGTGAGGAGAATATCCTTGGTCTGTATTGTCAAGGAAAGAGAACCAGGAACGGCAAAAAACTAGTTAACTTAGCCTTAGAACATCAACTGACCATCCTAAATACAAAATACAGAAAACCACAGAGTAAGCGTTGGACCTGGATATCACCAGATGGCAAATATAAAAATGAAATTGACTACATTTTAACCAACAAAACCAAGCTATTTGACGATTGTGACACAGTAAAGAGTTTTAATTTCAACACAAACCACAGAATGGTTAGAGCTAAACTAAAATCAACTCCACCAAAATCACACAGAAGAAGAGCCCAATACCAGAAAATAAAACTCAATAAAGAAACACTAAGCGTCAAAGATCTAGAAAAAGAAATTAAATACATCAGAGAAAATCTCACAGGAAGTAATATAAAAGATACCTACGAAAAGATAATTGAAATATTAAAAAAGTGCAACAACGAAAAATCGATAACTAAAAAAGGGAAAGAGCTATTAAGTGAAAGAACCAAACTTCTACTAGAGACTAGAGCAACATTGATTCAGAAGACACCGAAAACTACCGATACCAGAAAAGAAATAACACGATTGAGCAAATTAGTAAGAACAAGCATGAGAAAAGATATAAAAAACCACAGAGAAAAAACGATTCATACCCTAATAGAAAGAACAGGAGGAACAAAAAAGGCAATGAAGATCCTACAGGAAAAGAAAGAGTGGATTCCCAAACTACAGGATAAACACGGCCTCCAAAAAACAAAGAGACCAGAAATAATTGAGATAGCCACCGAATTCTTCAAAGAACTATACTCCAAACAGGGACCGGAAGAAAGAATTACACTGTCTGAAGATACTACCATACCACACATACTTCAGCGAGAAGTCGAGAAGGCATTGTCAACACAAAGAAGAGACAGAGCTCCGGGTCCAGATAACATCCCAAATGAAACACTGATCGAAACTAAAGAGTATATATTAACAGCATTAACAGACTTATTTAACATCATAATAGAAACTGAAGAAATACCAGAACAATGGAAGAGATCCACTATCACGCTAATACATAAAAAGGGCAACAAAAATGATATAAGCAACTATAGACCAATAAGCTTATTGCCAAATCTGTATAAAATTTTCTCAAAGATCATCTTAAGCCGCATTACCATTGCTCTGGACGAAAACCAACCAAAAGAACAGGCAGGATTTAGAAGAAATTACTCAACTATCGATCACATCCATGTAGTGAAACAGATAATAGAAAAAAGTAAAGAGTACAACAGAACCTTCTTTTGCTGTTTTGTGGATTACTGTAAGGCGTTCGATTCTCTGGACCACACAAAAATCTGGGAAGCATTACGAAACCAAGGCATAGAGCACAAATACATAAGGATAATCAAAAACATCTACACTGGTGCCACGGCTAAAGTTAAACTCGATAAAGAGGGAGAGACCATAAAAATACTAAGAGGAGTAAGACAAGGCGATCCCCTGTCACCAAAATTATTCTCAGCAGTTCTTGAAGAGGTATTCCGAAAGCTAGAGTGGGACCAACTCGGCATCAACATCAATGGCGAAACACTATCACACCTCAGATTCGCTGATGACATAGTGATATGGGCCACTTCAGCAGCTGATCTCCAAAAAATGCTAGTAGACCTCGACAAGGCTAGTAGAGACGTAGGTCTTACTATGAACACTACAAAAACAAAGGCAATGACAAATGTTAAGCCTGACTCAATAATTAAAATAGGCGATAACATAATCGAATATGTACAAGAATACCAATATCTGGGACAGCTCATCTCTACCCAAGAATTAACATCAAAGGAGATAGATAGGAGAATAGGGAATGCATGGAAAACATATTGGTCGTACAGAGAAATCATGAAAGACAAAAAAGCAAACATCAAGATTAAAAGCAAACTATTCAACGTATGTATTCTACCAGTTTTGTGCTATGGTTGCCAGACATGGGCACTTACAAAAGAACACAGTAAAAAACTCGAAATCTGCCAAAGAGCCATGGAGAGAAGCATGACTGGGAAAAGAAGAATTGAAAAAACACGAAATGAAGACTTACGGAAGAAAACTAGGATAACTGATGTAACACTCAAAACAAGACATTTAAAATGGAAATGGGCAGGCCAGATAATGCAGGGTCCAGATAAATGGAGCAAATGCGTCACCACATGGTACCCAAGAGAAGGCAAAAGAAACCGAGGTAGACCATTCCGACGATGGGAGGACGAAATCGTCAGAGTGGCCGGAAAAACCTGGACTAGAACGGCTAAATGCAAAGAGGAGTGGAATAGATTGGGGGAGGCCTTTGCCAATGGGCACACAGATACAGACCTAAACGTTACCGCCGAATAATGGAATGTGTAAAAAAAAAAATATATTGTATCTGAATTTATGGCTAATAAAAAAAAAAAAAAATGGAACTGAAACATTGCCAACAATAAATTAAAATAGAATGTTTTAATCATAATTAAGGATTGCCTTATAACAATTATGATTGAAACACATCATTTTTTTCATGTACAACATAAATTAAAATACTTAATACTTTAATACCTATCTCGGAGATTGTTTTTCTATATAATACCACTCTTCACTTCTTTCCATAAGCCCATGGCCTGTGATTTTATCTTCGTGAGTGCCTTCCCAAAGATATTCCACAACTTATACAGACATAATTGTTTCCAACTGTCCGACTGGAACATTCTTCAGGAAACTTGTTATTGTTGCTTACACCTCTTAGTATGAGTATGAGTTAGTATGACAAAGTCGATCAGCATTAACACCTATAAATAAATAACTATATAATAACAGTGTCATATATAATAACAATGTCATTTGTTTGTATGTTACTTACATTGCAATTTATCAACGAACATTATCCACAAACTTTTTATCATATCGGCTCTATCCAAAACACACAATGGCTCTGGAAGTTTTTACAATAGAATGTCGACGCTCGCACTACTCGATGATCTTGTAAGCTACAAATTCTAACAAAGTAGCACAGGAAATTAACAAGAGAACTTCTCGGCAACGAGACCACAGAACGAGACCATAAGACCATTATGTTTAGTTTTTTTTTTGGTTATTTTGTCCATAGGACAGGCAAAGGAAACATAACCTATACAGCCAAATACTATATATACTAGGTACGTTAAATTCGTTAAAAATTGGTTAAAAACAATAAACGTAATTTCATATTTTCAAATCGGTAGGCAATGGAATCCACAGGTTACGCAAATGTATTGTCATAATTATAGCCTCATATTTTTTTTCTTTATGGAAATTTTTGGCCTGGTTACATAGACCTTTAGGTTTGTGATACGAATTAACTCAAAAGTCCATATAAATTTTCGAGTTATGAAGCGGCTTCTTGGGACGAAGTGAAAATAGATAGTACCACTTTGTTTATTGAATGTTTATTTATACTTTATATTTATCCTCTTAAGACCGAGATATCCATACACAATAGTTAAACAATGGTGTTTGGGTTTATAAAGAACATTCGGTCTTATGAGTATATTTTTCCGATATGATAACACTTAAGTGAATGTTTTTCGATTACTTCTTCATTTCGTATTAAATATAAATAGATTATTCAATGAAGAAAACAACTTTCCCGCCAAAAAACAATGGAAAAATTAATGAAAATACTCAATCTTCATTGCTTATTTAAAAAAGTTATATTCTACTGTAGTGACAAAAAGCAATTCGATTTTATATTGCTTATTTATTAATTCCATCGACATCTATGCGACCAAGTGAAGAAAAAAGTACCTCAATATTTTTCGATATTGGCTGTTTGAATCTGCTTTGCCAGAATTTGTTTGTTAGTCTCATGGAAAAAAAAAAGTAAACTCAGTACCCAAAAAAAAAATGCTTCGGCCTTAATTTTGAAGACAAACTTAGACTTGGCTTCGGCCTTAATTTTGAAAACAATATATGACTTGGCTTCGGCCATAAAACATATATAAATAAATATAACACATGACTTGGCTGTATGGGTTATGTTTCCTTTGCCTGTCCTATGGACAAAATAATCAAAAAAAAAAAAATCTGTACCCAAACCGTTGGCGCGAAAAAGTGACAAGCGTTTTTTCACTTGTATTTCAAGATTTCCAAAGGTAAGTCGATTTTGTTATTGATAATTTAACAATTATTTATAAATATTTTTTAGTTTTTAAAATATTTTTTAGGTATATAATCTTTAAAATCGTAAAACAGTTAGCCATATAAACATAATTATTATAATTGTAAGATCTTTAACTGTCTGTACTGATTTTCTCTTTTTCACATAATGAAAGTGAAACATTAAAAGGTAAGTACCTACTTACTTAAAAGCTATAATTCTTATTTTATTGTCTATTAGTTAAACACAAATAGTACAGAAATGGTTTGTTTATAGATGAAGCGTTCAAGCGTCGAAATTCCATCGTGCTCTACAATGCGTCGCCGTTGCGTCGACGACGAGCCTGCTGCAACCTGCATCGGTGCCGGTAAGTATTTAGATTTTAACGAGCTTAATTCCAGTTTACCAAACGTTCGATTGATTTTATGATGATAAAATAGCCGCTTGACATCAGTCATGGAAAAAACTACCTAATAACAGGCAATAGGTACCTACCTACTTAAATCAATTGCATTGCCCCTACTTATGCTGTGTGACTAGAATAGGCGATGGTTAATTACTATTAATATTTTTTTAGATTATGTAAGTATGTTGGTAGGTATATGAAATAAGTTAGATGAGATCATAACACTATAGATAATAATAATAAGATTGACTCCTTTTTGAATTATAACAATCTGAGTGTGATTCTTGTTTGACAGCAACCCATGTTGTAGCACAACAGTAACATCACTCATTAGATGACCTGTAATAAGTAGGTCTGTAACAAATTACCTATAATACACACAAAAGTTAACCTATGACCGTAGTATTATTACTTATTCTATGCTATACTAATAATACCAGTCACTCTCTTAATATTCTGTGTGAAAAGTTAAACCTTTCTCTAAAATTGTGAAAAAGCCAACTAAATAATTATGTCTGTTTTATGTGTAGAAGAAGTAGCATATTTTATCAAAAATGACAAGTTACTACAAATGGTTAAATACAACTATAACCAATCTTATAATAATATTATAAGATATTAACTATCTAAGAAAAATAGAAATAAGTAGTAACTAGGTAACAAAATTATTATAAAGTTACCTACTTAATTATATGCTATTTATAATAACAAAATTATATCACACAAGTTATTAAGTAAGTATATAGATATAGAGATATCGAAGCTTTGAAGTATTTAGTTTATCTGAAAAAAAAAGTTTGAATGCAATACATTTGTCTACAATAAACTTATTTAAATTACTGTTAAAGAGTGTATGTAGATTTGTCTATATTTTGAATATGGTTAGGGATATGGTTATATATCTTGATGACCATGTGGTGGGGACTGAAGAAAACTAATCTAATTCAACCGACTTCAAAAAAAAGGTTATCAATTTGACCCATATGTATATCATAATGTGTGTTAAATTTTCCATATACTTGCCTGTATGTTTGTCCATGCATTTTGTAGAAACTACAAATCGTATTGCAATGCTTGTTTATTAAGTATCGTCCAACATAGAAAAGAATGCGTTTCAATCAATCAATCAATCAATCAATAATACTTTATTGCACAACGACATATACAAAGGACATAAACATACGAATATAAACATAAGTACAATAGGCGGCCTTATTGCTAAATAGCAATTTCTGCCAGGCAACCTTAGGGTGAAAGAAGTTAATGCATTGGAGCACGGGCTGGTGCAATAAACATATAATGACATGAACAATAATAAAAAGAAAAATAAAATAAGAAAATAGTAATAATAAATAATATATTATTATTATTATAATATATATAGCTACAAACCCATTGACTCACTGACTCACTGACTCACTGACTCACTGACAGGGTTGTTCTCCCAGAAGGAGCGTCGGGGGGTCAAAATGATGTATGGGGGGTGTGATCGGGACCTCCCGGTGAGTATGGAAAAACTTCCAGATCATGGAAAACTGCTCCGCATCAGGGAGACACTCTACGGCCTGGCGCAACTATCGCACCTAGAACGATTCTTTTTCCACAAAACCTATTTAAATCTTAGTCGAATCCAATCGCCGGTGAAAAAAAATCAAAATGGCGGAAAAACAAGATGGCCGCCATACAAAATTTCGTTTTTCCAGAAAATGTCTCGGAGGTAAAAATGATGTATGGGAGGTGTGATCGAAACGTCAAGCTGAGTATGGAAAAACTATTCGATCTTGAAAAACTGCTCCGCATCAGGGAGACACCCTACGGCCTGGCAAAACTATCACACCTGTATCAATATTTTTTTTTAAAAAAACCTTATTTAAACCTTGGTCAAATTTTATCGCCAGTGAAAAAAAATCAAAATGGCGGAAAAACAAGATGGCCGCCATACAAAATTTCGTTTTTCCAGAAAATGTCTCGGGGGTAAAAACTGTGTATGGGGTTGTAATCGGAACGTCCTGTTGAGTATTGAAATACTTTTCGATCTTCAGAAACTGCTCCGCATCAGGGAGACACCCTACGGCCTGGCAAAACTATAAAACCTGGAGCAATTTTTCTTTTGCGAAACATATTTAAATCTTAGTCAAATTCAATCCCCGCTGAAAAAAAAACAAAATGGCGGAAAAACAAGATGGCCGCCATACAAAATTTTCGTTTTTCCCGAAAATGCCTCGGGGGTAAAAATGATATATTAGGAATGTGATCGAAACATCATGTTGAGTATGGAAATACTTTTCGATCTTCGAAAGCTGCTCCGCATCAGGGAGACACCCTACAGCCTGGCGAAACTATCCCACCTGGAACTTTTTTGTTTTCACGAAGCCTATTAAAGTCTTGGTCAAATTTTATCGCCAGTGAAAAAAAAAACAAAATGGCCGAAAAACAAGATGGCCGCCATACAAATTTTTGTTTTTCCAGAAAATGTCTCAGAGGTAAAAATGATGTATTGGGGTGTGATCGGAACGTCATCTTGGAAAACTGCTCCGCATCAGGGAGACACCCTACGGCCTGGCAAAACTATCGCACCTGGAACGATTATTTTTTTCACAGAACCTATTTAAATCTTGGTCAAATTTTATCGCTGGTGAAAAAAAATCAAAATGGCGGAAAATCAAGATGGCTGCCATACAAATTTGTAGTTTTTCCTGAAAATGCCTCGGGGGTAAAAATGATGTTTAGGAATGTTATCGGAACGTCATGTGAGGTATGAAAATACGTCTGGATTTTCGATAGCTGCTCCGCATCAGGGAGACACCCTACGGCCTGGCGAAACTATCGCACCTGGAACTGTTTGGTTTTCATAAAACCTATTTAAATCTTGGTCAAATTTTATCGCCGGTGAAAAAAAATAAAATGGCGGAAAATCAAGATGGCCGCCATACAAAATTTTCGTTTTTCCCGAAAATGCCTCGGGGGTAAAAATGATGTATGAGGAATGTGATCGAAACATCATGTTGAGTATGGAAATACTTTTCGATCTTCGAAAGCTGCTCCGCATCAGGGAGACACCCTACGGCCTGGCGAAACTATAGCACCTGTTTTTTTTTTGTTTTCACGAAGCCTATTAAAGTCTTGGTCAAATTTTATCGCCAGTGAAAAAAAAAACAAAATGGCCGAAAAAACAAGATGGCCGCCATACAAATTTTTGTTTTTCCAGAAAATGTCTCAGAGGTAAAAATGATGTATTGGGGTGTGATCGGAACGTCATCTTGGAAAACTGCTCCGCATCAGGGAGACACCCTACGGCCTGGCAAATCTATAGCACCTAGAACTTTTTTGATTTCACGAGACCTATTTTAGTCTTGGTCAAATTCTATCGCTGTAAAAAAATGGCGGGAAAACAAGACACGCGAGCAGCTTGCTGCGAGCGAACCACGCGACATCTAGTTATTATATTATATAAAGCTACAAACCCATGTACCTATCTACCTATTGACTGACTGACTGACATAGTTGTTCTCCCAGAAGGAGTGTCGGGGGGTGAAAATGATGTATGGGGGGTGTGATCGGGACCTCCCGGTGAGTATGGGAAAACTTCCAGATCTTGTAAAACTGCTCCGCATCAGGGAGACACCCTACAGTCTGGCGAAACTATCGCACCTGGAACGATTCTTTTTTCACTAGACCTATTTAATTCTTGGTCAAATTCAATCACCGGTGAAAAAAAATCAAAATGGCGGAAAAACAAGATGGCCGCCGTACAAAATTTTGTTTTTCCAGAAAATGTCTCGTTGGTAAAAACTGTGTATGGGGTTGTAATCGGAACATCCTGTTGACTATGGAAATTTTTCTCGATCTTGAAAAACTGCTCCGCATCAGGGAGACACCCTACGGCCTGGCGAAACTATCGCATCTGGACCTTTTTTGTTTTCACAAAACCTATTTAAATCTTGGTCAAATTTTATAGCCTGTGAAAAAAAAACAAAATGGCGGAGAAACAAGATGGCCGCCATACAAATTTTTAGTTTTTCCTGAAAATGCCTCTAGGATTAAAATTATGTATGAGGGTTTTGATCGAAACGTCTTGTAGAGTATGTAAATACTTCTCGATCTTTGAAAGCTCCTCCGCATCAGGGCGGCACCCTACGGCCTGGCGAAACTATCGCATCTGGACCTTTTTTGTTTTCACAAAACCTATTTAAATCTTGGTCAAATTTTATAGCCTGTGAAAAAAAAACAAAATGGCGGAGAAACAAGATGGCCGCCATACAAAATTTTGTTTTTCTAGAAAATTCCTCAAGGTCCAAAAATATGTAAAGGGGTGTGATCGGAACGTCATCTTGGAAAACTGCTCCGCATTAGGGAGACACCTTACGGCCTGGCAAAATTATAGCACCTAGAACTTTTTTGATTTCACGAGACCTATTTAAACAAGATGGCCGCCATACAAAGCTTCGGACTAATACAGGACACGCGAGCAGCTTGCTGCGAGCGAACCACGCGACATCTAGTCATATTATATATAGCTACAAACCCATTGACTCACTGACTCACTGACTCACAGACTCACTGACAGGGTTGTTCTCCCAGGAGGAGCGTCGGGGGGTCAAAATGATGTATGGGGGGTGTGATCGGGACCTCCCGGTGAGTATGGGAAAACTTCCAGATCATGGAAAACTGCTCCGCATCAGGGAGACACCCTACGGCCTGGCGCAACTATCGCACCTAGAACGATTCTTTTTCCACAAAACCTATTTAAATCTTAGTCGAATCCAATCGCCGGTGAAAAAAAATCAAAATGGCGGAAAAACAAGATGGCCGCCATACAAAATTTCGTTTTTCCAGAAAATGACTCGGAGGTAAAAATGATGTATGGGAGGTGTGATCGAAACGTCAAGCTGAGTATGGAAAAACTATTCGATCTTGAAAAACTGCTCCGCATCAGGGAGACACCCTACGGCCTGGCAAAACTATCACACCTGTACCAATTTTTTTTTCATAAACCTTATTTAAACCTTGGTCAAATTTTATCGCCAGTGAAAAAAAATCAAAATGGCGGAAAAGCAAGATGGCCGCCATACAAAATTTTGTTTTTCCCGAAAATGCCTCGGGGGTATACATGATGTATTGGGGGTGTGATCGGAACGTCATCTTTGAAAACTGCTCCGCATCAGGGAGACACCCTACGGCCTGGCAAAACTATAGCACCTAGAAATTTTTAGATTTCACGAGACCTATTCAAGTCTTGGTCAAATTCTATCGCGGTAAAAAAATGGCGGAAAAACAAGATGGCCGCCATACAAAATTTTCGTTTTTCTCGAAAATGGCTCGGGGTGAATATGATGTAAGAGGGATGAGATCAAAATGTCATATTGAGTATGGAAATACTTCCCGACCTTCAAAAACTGCTCCGCATCAGGGCGGCACCCTTCGGCCTGGGAAAACTATCGCTCCTGGAACGATTCTTTTTTCACCAAACCTAATAAAATCTTGGTCAAATTTTATCGCCGGTGAAAAAAAAAACAAAATGGCCGAAAAACAAGATGGCCGCCATACAAATTTTTGTTTGTCCAGAAAATGTCTCGGGTGTAAAAACGATGTATAGGGGTGTTATCGGAACGTCATCTAGGAAAACTGCTCCGCATCAGGGAGACACCCTACAGTCTGGCGCAACTATTATACCTGGATCAATTTTTTTTTAGCAAAACCTAATTAAGGCTGCCCCCACATTGGGCGTTGGCCGAGCGTACGCGTTTCCTGAGCGTGCTGCCGGCGTCGGCACGGCGCGGACGTCGCGTCAGCGCACCGTCTGCGGGGCGCGGGCTTCGCGTTGTCCAGCGCCGCACAAGCGCTGCGTGAACGCCGCGCAGACGCCGCGCTTACGTCGCGTTCCACGGGCGTTCGGCCGCCCGTGCCCCCCGCACACATTCCCCCCCGCGCCCGCTAGCATCTCAGTCAGTCAGTCAGTCGCCCGTCGCCACCAAACCTATAAAATCTTAGTCAATTTTTATCGCCCGTGAAAAAAAAACAAAATGGCCGAAAAACAAGATGGCCGCCATACAAATTATTGTTTTTCCAGAAAATGTCTCAGAGGTAAAATGATGTATAGGGGTGTGATCGGAACGTCATCTTGGAAAACTGCTCCGCATCAGGGAGACACCCTACGGCCTGGTGAAACTATCGCACGTGGAACTTTTTAGTTTTCACGATATCTATTTAAATCTTGGTCAAATTTAATTGCCGTTGAAAAAAAAAAAACAAAATGGCGGAAAAACAAGATGGCCGCCATACAAAATTTTCGTTTTTCTCGAAACTGCCTCGGGGGTAAATATGATGTAAGAGGGATGTGATCAAAATGTCATGTTGAGTATGGAAATACTTCCCGACCTTCAAAAACTGCTCCGCATCAAGGAGACACCCTAAGGCCTGGCGAAACTATCGCACCTGGAACATTTTTGTTTTCACGATACCTATTAAAATCTTAGTAAAATTTTATTGCCGGAGAAAAAAAAAACAAAATGGCCGAAAAACAAGATGGCCGCCATATAAATTTTTGTTTTCCCAGAAAATGTCTCGGGTGTAAAAATGATGTATAGGGGTGTGATCGGAACGTCATCTTGGAAAACTGTTCCGCATCAAGGAGACACCCTACGGCCTGGCAAAACTATAGCACCTAGAACTTTTTTGATTTCACGAAAACAAGATGGCCGCCATACAAAGCTTCGAACTAATACAGGACACGCGAGCAGCTTGCTGCGAGCGTACCACGCGACGTCTAGTTATACTATATACTACAAACCCATGTACTGACTGACTGACTCACTGACTCACTGACAGAGTTGTTCTCCCAGAAGGAGCGTTGGGGGGTAAAAATGATGTATGGGGGGTGTGATCGGGACCTCCCGGTGAGTATGGGAAAACTTCCAGATCATGGAAAACTGCTCCGCATCAGGGAGACACCCTACGGCCTGTCGAATCTATTACACCTGGATATTTTTTTTTTTCGCAAAACCTATTTAAATCTTGGTCAAATTCTATCGTGGGTGATAAAAAATCAAAATGGCGGAAAAACAAGATGGCCGCCATACAAATTTTTGTTTTTCCAGAAAATGTCTCGGAGGCAAAAACAATGTATTGGGGTGTAATAGAAATGTCATCTTGAGTATGGAAGTACTTCTCGATCTTGAAAAACTGCTCCGCATCAGGGAGACACCCTACGGCCTGGCAAAACTATAAAACCTGGAGCAATTCTTTTTTCGTGAAACATATTTAAATCTTGGTCAAATTTAATTGCCGGTGAAAAAAAATCAAAATGGCGGAAAATCAAGATAACCGCCATACAAATTTTTCGTTTTTCCTGAAAATGCCTCGTGGGTAAAAATGATGTATAGGGATGTGATCGGATCTTCATGTTGAGTATTTCAATACTGCTCGATCTTGAAAAACTGCTCCGCATCAGGGAGACACCCTACAGCCTGGCAAAACCATAAAACCTGGAGCAATATTTTTTCACGAAACCTATTTAAATCTTGGTCAAATTCTATTGTGGGTGAAAAAACATCAAAATGGCGGAAAAACAAGATGGCCGCCATACAAAATTTTGTTTTTCTAGAAAATGTCTATAGGGTTGTAATCGGAACGTCTTGTAGTGTATGGAAATATTTCTCGATCTTCGAAAACTGCTCCGCATCAGGGAGACACCCTACGGCCTGCCGAAACTAACGCACCTGGAACGATTCTTTTTTCACGAGACTTATTTAAATCTTGGTCAAATCCAATCGCCGGTGACAAAAAATAAACAAAATGGCGGAAAAACAAGATGGCCGCCATACAAAATTTTGTTTTTCCAGAAAACGTCGCAGAGTTAAAATTGATGTATAGGGGTGTCATCGGTACGTCATCTTGGAAAACTGCTCCGCATCAGGGAGACACCCTACGGCCTGGCAAAACTATAGCACCTAGAACTTTTTTGATTTCACGAGATCTATTTAAGTCTTGGTCAAATTTTATCGCCGGTGAAAAAAAAAACAAAATGGCCGAAAAACAAGATAGCCGCACTACAAATTATTGTTTTTCCAGAAAATGTCTCAGAGGTAAAAACAATGTATTGGGGTGTAATCGGAATGTCATCTTGGAAAACTGCTCCGCATCAGGGAGACACCCTACGGCCTGGCAAAACTATAGCACCTAGAACTTTTTTTCTTGCTGCGAGCGAACCACGCGACATCTAGTCTAGATATACAGAGAGAGCTCCCGCTGGACAAATACAAGGTTTGTCTAGAAAAAACGGAATTTTTAATTTTGGATTAATTCTATTGGGTGCCGACGTTTTAACTATGTCGTCTATATTGATAGTTATACCAGTGTCGGTGACGATAATATTACATAATCTAATTAAAGATAACGTCTGCACGCGTTGTCCCGTGGACAACGCAAGCAGAGTCACCAATTTTTTTGTGATTACCTCTAATGTTAATGCCTCATTAGGAAACTGATTAGAAAGATATGATAACACAATGTTAGGGTCCCAACAGTTTTGATATTTAGGAAAATTTGGCCTGATCTTAAAAACACCCTTTAAGAACTTTTTTACATAATCATGAGTACAAATTTCTTTACCTAAAATAAAAGATAACGCTGATCTGATAGAATTAATCGAACTATAACTAACTCCATTTTTGAATTGATCCGACAAAAATTTTAACAACATTGTAACAGGTGCTTTAAATAAATCTAAGTCATTATTGTTACAAAAAGTAAACCATAATTCATAAGTCGAATTATACTGTTGTAAGGTATTCTTGGCTAATGATTGAATCATTACATCGATTGTGTCCTTGTCTAACGATTGCCTCCTGAATGCTTCCCGGATAATCTCGCACACGCCAGGGTAATGCTGGGCCATAAAGGATGAGGTGTCCTGGAAGAGGAGAGTAACATATTTCTGTCGGGTTTAAAGAATAATGTAGTGGAAACCTTTAGTGATTCAAAAAGCGGAAACCACGGTTGACTTGGCCAGTAAGGCACGACTAATATACCAGTGGCTTCATCATTGATGATTTTTCTAATACATTTCAATATTACTGAAAAGGGAGGAAATGCGTAAAAGAAAAATTTGTTCCAATTGAGAGTAAAAGCGTCAATTTCAAAAGCTTCAGGACAATTTGAGAATAGGACATTCTGCGCCCAGACGAATTTAGGGCATTTTTTATTAATTCTGGATGCAAAGAGATCTATATCTGGCTGGCCAAATTCACTTATTATTTCATGAAAACAAGACTCATGTAGTGCCCACTCTGTGTCAACATTAGAAATTCTAGATGCCTTATCAGCTTCGACGTTATCTCGTGATTTAATATATGACGCAAAAATGAAAAGTCCCCTGCTTTCGCACCACTGCCATATTTGACGAGTTATGTCATTTAGATGGGGGTATTTTATACCACCCATCCGATTTATATAAGAAATTGCAGTAGTGTTGTCAATACGTAAAAGTATTTCCGCATTTCTTAAACATTTACAAAAACATTTTAAACCCATAAAAGCAGCAAGCAGTTCTAAATAGTTAATATTGTGGGGGTGCCCTACCGGTCGGTTAAATAAATAGTCCAAGTCCAATAGAACACAACCACTGTTTATTTTAAAGTTCACACGATTTCACAAGAAGGATAAGAATTACACACTAGGCACAAGCTACACAGAAAGATAGGAAAGTTAGGCGAAGTATATTATGAAAAAGCGGAAGGTAAAGAAACTAGCTACAATAAATAATCGCACAAACGTAATAGCGTAGGTATAGGCTAGAAGCATAAACAAGCGTGCATTCGCCGTCGCTACGTAAGATCGACTGGTTTGCAACGTGACTTGCGCCGGCGCACGGCGCCCGGTTCTTAGACAATGCCTGACGTAGCAACAACATCACGGTGAAAGGGACGTTTGCCAAACTCAGAGGCTTTAGTTGCTTGGATTAGCAGCAGTTCCAGTCTCAGAAATATTCGATGAACTCAGAGGCTATTTTGTGGCTTGTTTTTGATATTTGTTGGTTGTTGCTTCTGGTGATTTTACTTTTCGCCAGACTCAGAGGCTTAAATTTTTATAAGCTTGTTCTGGCTGAAGGTTCAGTTGTCAAACTCAGCGGCCGAAAATATAGCTTGTTTCAACAACATCACGGTGAAAGGGACGTTTGCCAAACTCAGAGGCTTTAGTTGCTTGGATTAGCAGCAGTTCCAGTCTCAGAAATATTCGATGAACTCAGAGGCTATTTTGTGGCTTGTTTTTGATATTTGTTGGTTGTTGCTTCTGGTGATTTTACTTTTCGCCAGACTCAGAGGCTTAAATTTTTATAAGCTTGTTCTGGCTGAAGGTTCAGTTGTCAAACTCAGCGGCCGAAAATATAGCTTGTTTCAACAACATCACGGTGAAAGGGACGTTTGCCAAACTCAGAGGCTTTAGTTGCTTGGATTAGCAGCAGTTCCAGTCTCAGAAATATTCGATGAACTCAGAGGCTATTTTGTGGCTTGTTTTGACAAGTGACCTTTACAACCATTTTTTTTATTTCTTGTAAACTGCTATCACGGATCATTCTAAATTCGGGTTTGGTATTAATCTAAAATGTTCATGAGCTATTGTAGTATTTTTTTTGGCCAGGACGAAGACTTTGTATTTCGTATCGATTATTGCCAATAATTTTTACAATTTGATATGGTCCTAAATATTTAGGACCTAGCTTGTTATTAGACCATTGGGTATCTTTACAAAGCACAAAGTCTCCTGGATGAAATAATTTTACTTTAGCACATTTGGAATCGAAACGTTTCTTGCTTTCTGAAGATTGTTCAGTCATTCTGATAATCTATTAAAAGAAATGGCGGCTATCGGCAATCAAGCGCCAGCTTAGTATACAATACGCTGCCACGAAGTCACCACCACACGGCACACACGCGGCACGGCTGCCACTCTCAGAGTGTGCCATGCTGTAACGCCTTCGCCGTTTGTCATTCACTCGTCGTCATTTAGCAGTGGTCACATGAAACAAAATAACTAGGTGTATTATCACATTCACATTTCAATCGGTTTATAAAGATTTGATTAATGACGGTAGATTACAAATCACGTTGTAATTTAACGAAAGTTCATTTCTTTATTGCTTGGAGTGAGAAAATACAGCTTAAACCACGCAGCGTTAGCGTGTCTGCACCAATTCAAAACATTTTTAGACCAAAATACCAAGATTTGACGATGATGAAAACCGATTTGAAAACGCGGTTTGAATTATGATTGACACGTATTGCGGGAATATATCTCGTCAATTTTGTTTTAAAATAAAGAGAAATAGTACTTTCCAAGTTTATTTGAAATCAATTTCCTCATTATTAAAAATTAAAATACACCCAGCAATGAAGTCAATAACAATAAAGTTCCAGTATGAAAACGACTCACCGTAACAATAGTATTCAAATGCAGGTAGGCACCATTATCCTCGATCCTGACTCCATCCAGGATTATTATCTTATCAGGATAATACGAGTATTTGAAACTTAGTTTCATCCTTTGTGGCCGTCTTTTTCAATATAATGGGTGGGCAGCAGGACGATCCTCTACTTCTGATGTTAGAGTAAGAATATTATACTCTGATCCCAAGGTAACAGTGACCTTTGTGGAGGACGCATAGCGCCAGTTAAACAATGGCTCACTGTCACGGATTACTTTTATTGGATGTTCTCTGTACGGAGTTCGACACAAGAATGGTACAACTCGTGCGGCTCGCCGTCTTATAAGGGTTGTCCCCACTACCGTACCTTGCACGTGTGTCGTAAACAAGTGCAGGTGTTGTTTGTTTGCTAGCCGCACGTGTTGTTTACAGTTAACATAATATTTAGATTTTCAATATTTCGCTGTCGCGCTATCATATATCAATTAAATTACCAGTTCAGCGGAGTGTCTTATGTGGTAATAAAATGGATTTAAGTTGTGTATTATATGGTTTGAAAGCGGAGTGTCTCTCTCACGATATAATACGTTTCTCTACTAAACGAAAAGGGACGGAGAGGGAATAGTGACAAAATATTACTCACATAACCCACGTACTCCTGATGCCCATTCCGTGGATCTTCACTCTGGTTACTCTTGATGTTGCATCTCGAAGCTGCTTCGTGTTATCACCTCAATAAATTTATAAGGTTCGTTGTCCGTTCCCGAAGCGTCGAAACACACGTAAATCTGTTTCGTCGGCGTCTACTGTAGCGTCAGGACAGCGTCTTCAAAATTTCTTCTGGCTGGCGGATAGCGTTACGACCACGACGACGGATTTTACTGGAACGGCTCAACCGGCTGCGCCAATTAAGGTGTAGATAATTGAGACACAGACTCCGGGAGACACGATACGTTTATTCAAGAGAACGTAGTGTAAAGAACATCTTAGAGCTAGTTACTTATGTTTATATACTGACCTAATGCAATAATAAATTGCTTACATCTAAAATCTTAAACTAGGTTATTGCAACAACATACAATTTCTTAATCTAGTTCTTACATGTAAAGTTGACATCAGCATTCTTATGGAATGCTGATGTCAACTTACTGTAGCATTCCATAAGAATGCTGATGATGCGGAAGTGGATTCCTTAACTCGCGCGCTGCTCCGGGCCCGCTCGCCTGGCGGGCTGGAGCTCGTGCGTTTCCCGACTGGCCTGTCAATCTTTTGTTAATAGATTGTTGCGGTGGAGCTGGTTTTTTAATCTGAAGACTCGTTCTTTCGATCGATTTTGACGTTTTAATATTGTCGCCTAAATTATCTCCAAAAAGAAATCCGTCGCGTTTTACGTTTCTTACTATAATATTAATAAAGTTTTTATCCAACATAGGGATCACCAGTCTCCTGCGGCTCATTGTCTCCTCATAATGTAGGTCGAGTAAAATTTGATTCACTTCTGATATTTTTTTAATTATAACCATTTTATCGAGATTTTCCTTTATTAATTCTGTCGTAAGATTGACCAAACCCGCGATGCCATATCCTAATTGGTTCTGCAACTTCTCAAGTCGCTTATCCCGATTTTTAGCTGGGTCGTTAAGTACTGACGCCACTTCAGTATTTAATTTTGGTGCTTTGACAAGCTGAAAATTCTCTGGAATTATTAACGTCTTAGTTAGCAAAGTCTCCTTCTGCTCCTTTGCCAAACCCTCAGTCAAGATTTGCCCCAAACGTTCAGAGACTCCTTGCGGGATTCTTTTTCCATATATTTCTTCCGTTTTTTTTGGCTCACCGAGTACTTCCATAATTTCATCAGGAATTGTATCTTCTTCAACTTGCGCTGATGTTGGGATGGGTATGGCCACTGAATTAACATTATTTTGAACTGTGTCTTGAGTGTACTGTGAATTATCGGCCCTATTTTCGTCTACATGAGTCTCAGATGTTTCGGACATAAGCTCCTCCTCGGTAGCAACAGGATACGTATCGAGTTCCACTTCGTCTTGATAGTTGTACGAATTGGTCTGCGACGGTTCCCAATCGCAATCTATTCGGAAAATAAAGCTGAGTTAGCTTTGATAATTACTTTCTAGATGACATCACGTGCCATCCCTTAGGAAAGTAGTTATAAATATAATTTCCAGATGACATCACGTGCCACCCCTGAGGAAATAACATGTAGGTAGGTAACTAGACCTACAGCACATAATATTCATTGCGAACGTGATAGAAAAATAAAATCATAACAATTATGAAATAACGACCCACCTTCGTTTTGTAGAACAATCGTCGGTGTTAACTTTTTCCGGGATTTTAATTCCTTCTCCAAACGTCTTATTTTATGTTCAATTTCCTCTTCCGACTTTTCCTTGGTTCTCTTTCCCATTTTTCACAACAAAACTACACCAAATAACTTATTTAGGTGTTCGAGCCTAGTGGCTTGATCCACTTGAGATTACACTTATGAATTCCGATCGATATTTGCTTGGATTTGTGCTTGCAGCGCCCCCTATCGGGCAGTTTTGTCACTCCTCAGTCGCTAATGACAGGACTTCAATATCATTCAGCGCCGGTGTTTCGTTTATCAGTACGCTTTTGGTTTCCGATCGAGACAGATGTGTGCAGCAAATTTAAATTGTTTATCAATCTACCTACATTTTTAAGGTGAGCAATAAAACAACGATTTTAATCGGCATTGCCGGGGGTTTTCATAATGACCTCAACGAGCGGCTGTGCGTGCAATACCACAGCTTGGAGACGTATCAGTGTGATACGTCGCGCATTGTACCAACAAAGTATCGGGACAATTCCCATACTAAGCGCTGGTGTTTGTAGTATCAAATTATGATACTTCTATGTCGTTACATTCATATGACATATTAAACGACCAGCCTAGTCGACGTTAACGTAACGCTTCACATGATACGTCGTTTTAAATTGACATGTCGTACTATCGACAGGTTAACCGATGCTGATACGACGTTTCAAATCCATGCGTAACACCTTGCTTGGCACTGATACGTCGTTCCAAATCTATGCGTCGCTCAAATGATACGACACCATTAGATTATCCAGTTGTTACACTCTTACAACTTTACTTACATTTTTGCAGAAGATACATCAAGGCGAACTATGGCGTCACCATCCTCCTTAATGACGATGGGCGAACTGGCCTGCTTAACTCCAGAAGATGATGAGCCAGCATTCCTAGCTGTAGTTAATTTAGTAAGGCGATACTATCCAGCTGGATGGGAAACCTAGGGGGTAAATAATATCCCATACAAGAAACTATTTGGTGATTTCATCCAACCGGAGATTGAAAAGAAGATCAGATTTGCTCTCCCAACGCTGGACCTGGTACGAGCTTTATATCCAAACGCTTCGCAAGCTTCAGAAAGAACTTTCCGAGACATGAAACGTAGACTATTGGGCTGGGCGTTCGGTCGAACGCTGCTATACGCGCCACACAATATAATGGAACAAATACACGACAAATCTTACGATCCATTCATGGATTTGGTGATGCAAATGAAGCCCAAAATACTTTCAAGACAAAATGTATCAGATCTTCTGAAATCGAACACCCTACCTGACTCACCTAGCTCCTCAAATAAACGAGCAAGTACAACCCCAACTTCAGCAGCGAAGCGTCAAAAACTCGAGTCAGCAACGGATAATGAAGCCCTTCTTACATTTTTCATTCAGAATCAAGAGAGACAAAATGAAATGTTTTCTCAGATGATGGAACTCTCAAGGACCCATAGTCATCAGATAAGTCAACTGCAGGAAGGTCTCGTTAATAGGAGTCTACATACGAACTCGGAGCCATCCAGCATTGATGAGGAAGGCGAACTCGAAGAGGAACCGAAAAGTGAGGTTTCTAAAGAAGAAGGCGACGCAAACAATGACTGTTCGGTGTGGGACCCAGTACCTACACCATCAACTTACAAAGACACGGAAGAGACTCTCAGACTTCAGATTGCGGAAGCGCAAAAGAAGTTGTTAGATTTACAGGAAGAAAATCGAGAAGCTGACATTCAATTTACTGCGGTAGTAGAAACGCAAGTCAAAATTCCAAAAGCAGACCCAGATCTAGTCAAGATGGGCGTGGATTGTCAAAAGTTGGGCTTGGACACCTGGAAAAATATACGCTATGCCGAAGCCCAGAAACAGCTTCAAGCCACACCCGCCTTTACGAGCCTGAAAGTAAACAGTCAATTGGCGTTAGCCACTCCATTCTGGCAGAGCGTGGGCCTACCGGAACGTTTTGATACCACGCTTGCAGCCATTACACATGGCTTGTTACAACAAAGGAAAACTTTTGAAATGCAATGCTCAAAACTCAGCCCGCAAACCAGACAGCAACTGAATGCGGAGATGCTAAGCTCAACTTCAGATTTTAAGAAAATTTCGGATGTGCTTTTACAATACACTTGTGGCAAAAGATCAGAAGTTATAAAGCAAAGGAGACAACTTTATAAGGCACCTAATAAGACGCTGAATGAAATGCTCCATGACATACCTCCCTCTGAGACGCATTTATTCTCTGAAAAGGCCCTAGCCGAAGTCGTAAAAGACCAAGGTGGTGCTCACAGGATTTTCCCTAGCCGGTCCAAGAAACAAGTGAATCGGAATAAATCTAATCAATCGGCTAGGAACACTTCCAGAAACAACACATTCAAAAAAAGGGAGACCTTTCGTAAAAATACAGGAAGAGACGAGAAAAGAAACCCAAAATTCGATACCCAAAACTCTGATAAAAAAGGTGGCCCCAGAAGACAACAAGAACGTAAATCCTGACTCATTTCGGGCGGGTCAGCTCTCCAGTCACATCGAGGAATGGAGAAAAATCGGCGCACCAACAACGATTTTATCAATGATTTCAAGGTACAGAATCCCGTTTGTGAAGAAACCACGACTTGTTACTTTAGGCTCAGAAAACATAAAACACATGCCCAATCAATCCAAACCAATGGCAGATCTAATAGAACTATTGTTAAAAACCGGATCAATAATCCGTCAAAAATTTACGAAAGGCTTTGTTTCCCCCACTTTTCTGAGGAGAAAAATGAGCGGAGAATACAGGCTCATATTAAATCTAAAAAGCTTGAACCATTACGTGTATACTCCGAAGTTTCATCTACCAAACATCTACAGCATTCCAAATCACCTTCAACAAAAAGATTTCATGATAAAGATAGACCTCTCTCAGGCGTATTATCACGTCCCCGTTGCTCCTGCTCATCAGAGGTACTTAACTTTCCGACACAAAGACGAGCTTTATCACATGACCTGCCTACCTTTTGGTTTGGCCAGCGCCCCGTCTGCCTTTGCAAAAATTACCAATTGGGTAGCCAAATACCTTCGGGAACAACACATAAGGGCGGTAGTCTACTTAGACGACTTTCTGCTGATGCACGAGAACCCCGATACTCTGACCGAACAAGGGAAATACACAGTACAATTGCTAGAAAATTTAGGCTGGTGCATAAATCACACAAAGTCGGTACTCAGACCAACGAGAAGGGTAGAGTATCTCGGCGTAATATGGAATACCGAAATAAACAGAAAGTACTTACCGCAAGAAAAAGTGATACCTTTTCGGAAGCACGTCTCGGCCCTTTTACAGGAGGGGCAATGGAATTGGTGGGAGGCAAAAAGTATAGCCGGGAAACTGAATTTTGCCGCGGAGGTAGTACCCCTTGGAAGACTACATTGCAGGAATATTCAACGTTCAACAAATTCCTTGCCCAGAAAATCGTCCAAACTCGCAAGACAGATAGATCCAGCCGCCTTACGAGAGCTATCCTGGTGGGCCCGGAACCTACACAAGTCATCGACTATCCACAACGCACCAGCAACAGTATTCGTAGCAACCGATGCCGCCGAATCTGGATGGGGAGCAATAGTGAACGGTTACAAATTAAAAGGCTCCTGGAACAAGACCCAAGAGACATGGCACTGCAACAGGAAGGAGTTATGGACTCTTTACGAAGTCCTTCGGTTCAAAGGAGAACTTCTGAAAGGAAAATCAGTTATACTCCAGTCCGACAATCGGACAACTGTTGCTTATATAAACAAACAGGGGGGAACGAAATCGGTAACCCTTCTCGATGCGGCCTCAAGGATATTACATCTAGCGAAAAAACTCGACATAACAATAACTGCCCGATACTTACCAGGTCGACTAAACGAAATAGCAGACAGCCTATCGAGAAAAAACCTGTTACCGGAATGGCACTTAAAAGATCAGATTCTGAACCAAATCTTTCAATCTTTCGGAACCCCTCAAATCGACCTTTTCGCATCAGAGAGATCAGCTGTAGTCCGAACTTATGTAAGCGAAAACGTCAGGGACAAGAACAGTTTGTACACAGATGCGTTCAGCAAAGAGTGGCATCACGATCTAGGGTGGATCTTTCCACCTCCCGCCATGATCCCGAGAGTCCTCCGACACCTCGAGAAGTGCAGCGGAACTTACCTCTTAGTAGCCCCGGACTGGACAAATGCATTCTGGAAACCTGCACTGACAAAGAGAGCGATATCGGCGCCACTCGCAATCGACAATCTGCGAGAACACCTGATAGATCTGAACACCGGGAGAGCCCCAAAGGATGTGGACAACATACATTTGCAGGTTTGGAAAATACGGGCTGGGCCGACGTAGTAAGCACTTGGCCTCCAAATCTCGTGCAAATTGTAGAAGGCTCGTGGCGCAAATCCAGCCTCAAAACTTACCAGGCAGCCTGGAAAAGGTGGTCAAAATGGTCGTCAAGCAATAATGTACCTGTTTCAGATCCTAAACCGGATGATTTAGCTCAGTTTCTAGGTCACCTACACACAGACTTAGATCTTGCACCTAACACCATACAGGTACATAAATCAGTGGTATGCACTTTTATTAAGCCTAGAAATGGACCATCAATAAATAGGATCACACCCATTGGTAAAACATATGCTAAAAGGAATTTCCGTGCAAAAAGTCAGTAGACCTAAAAGACCTATTTGGAACGTTAACGATATTATAAGCTACTTATCGCAATACACATTAATCGAAAGCAGCATCTTTCAAGTGTCACGCCACCTCAGCATGCTTCTCCTTTTGGCATCAGGTAGAAGGGTGCATGATCTAACACTATTGGACATAAGTAAAGACTTCTTCGAAGACTGTGGCAATCATATAAGGTTTTGGCCAAAATTTGGTTCAAAAACGGATACTACGTCCCACCAGCAGTCAGGTTGGGAATTATTACCCAACAATGATAGAAAACTAGATATAATAACTTGGACGAGACATTTAATACAAATATCAGAATCCAGGCGTAGATGTGGGCACATAACTAGCTTGTTCATCACAACCAGAGGTAAGGTATCTTCTGCCTCGAGAACGGTCATAGCAGGATGGCTACGCACACTTTTTAAAGAAGCCAATATTACTGCGACACCAGGAAGCTGCAGAGCTGCTACTGCCTCTGACCATTGGATCCATGGGAGGATGGACTTGGATGAACTAATGAAAAGGAGTAATTGGAAAGCTGCTAGAACATTTTTCAATCACTACTTAAGACCAATTGATTCGAAGAAACTCTCATATGCAAACGCTAACTCCCTTGCTCAAAATTTTGTACCTTTAATATGAATCAACGAAAGACTTAATTATTACTTATTATTACTTGTATTGTGATCTGTTATCGATAGTCTATTACGGCGATCAAGTTAATTATTTTCTTTATACTTACGTTAATACTCATTACATGGGAAGATCTAAATGTGTCTCATTTTATCACCTTTCACAGTACGCTCATTCAGCGCCGGCAGATAGAAAACACGTCTCAAGTGGATCAAGCCACTAGGCTCGAACACCTAAATAGAAGCGTTTTTCCCCCGAAGGGTAAAAAACGCTTATTTAGGTTTCAGCCGTTAGGCTTGATCCACACAATTTTAGCGCCTTGCCGGCTTCAAAACCGTACTGATAAACGAAACACCGGCGCTGAATGATATTGAAGTCCTGTCATTAGCGACTGAGGAGTGACAAAACTGCCCGATAGGGGGCGCTGCAAGCACAAATCCAAGCAAATATCGATCGGAATTCATAAGTGTAATCTCAAGTGGATCAAGCCTAACGGCTGAAACCTAAATAAGCGTTTTTTACCCTTCGGGGGAAAAACGCTTCTATTATTAACGGGGCGCATGTGAATGATGCGACACACGAAACACGAATGATTGCAAAGTCGGCGCCACCTAGTGGGGACGGTAACAAGTACTACGGAGTCAGTGAAATTACTTTTTATTTTTTATATTGGTGAAAAACAATTCTCTAAATTATCGTGTGATGATGTGGAACACAGGATGCGGACTACATAGTTTATTAAATCTCATAGGATGCAGCAACGAAGTATACGTAATTTGACAGTTTACTTTCGTGTGCATGTTTCTATCTCTTTCGAATGCTAGTATCCTGGTACTTAAGGGTATGTTGTTATTTCATTGTGCGCAATAAAATATTTTTATGGTATTGTTTGAATGAATGAATGTATTGTATTTTATGAAAGTAGGTACTTATTTTAAGATTACTTTGAACCTAGAAAAGTAAAAAAGTCGTTTATCTAATAAGGATCACCCGCGCTCACACTCTGGCACTAACACAGAATTGCCACGTTTCTTCGCAAATATCCCGCGCAATAGCAGAAGGCGAAATTAATCTGTCAATAATAAGACATACTATCACTCTGCCCGTATCCCTAATGGGGTGGGCAGAGTCACAAGAACATCCCATTAGCGGTACGAGCATGATAATTATTTATGTACCTATTTCATGATTACTTGTGGCTCTGTCTGCCCCATAAGAGATAAAGGCGTGATATTATGTATGTATGTTTGGTACGGGCATGTAGCGATACGAGCGTGTAGTGGTAAGTGAAATTCCGCAGTCTCTGCCTACTCCAATGGGAAAAGGCGTGATGTTATTGTTCACTGTTGGACAATACACGACTACAATTTAGGAAGGAAAAAAAATACAAAAAAAAAATTTTTTATCATGGTTAATGATAACTTTCCCTTAACAGCACCGCCATTTTGAATTTCGGGTGCACTAGGGCTTGCCGATCAAAAAATGACTACTTATCGATAATCTATCCCGACCGAGAGTCGATCGATAGCCAGACTATTGATTAACTCGGAAAGTGGGAACATTTTCGATTTTATTACCTAAGTGCAATACAATCGATAGTATCGTTGCGGATTAATAACAAACTATCGATAATTTTGTCCTCAGTCAATAGTATTGCTACACTCCGATAGTATGGTTATTTTGAGTGGGCTGATTGTCTAAACTGAAGTTCAATAACTCAAAAGTTCATGGATTTAGATTTTTTGAAAAGTTATTTTTTTTATTTCTACCAATCAAAATCGTAGTTGAAAATGATTATGATCGATAATCGATACTGAACTATCGATAGTTTGAAACACTAGCGTGCCTTTTTCTATTTGCGAGCCCTGGCATCCTGGTACTAGGGTATAATCCCATTAACTGTCCCAATGCAATTTGCAATTCCGTGCTTCGGAAGGCACGGTTGGTCCCGGTGACTACTTACTCATGTAAGAAAGTAGTCATTACATGAGTCATGTCAGGGGCCTCTGGCGGCTCAATAGTGACCCTGACACCAGGGTTGATGAGGTTGGTAATCCACCTCACAACCCACACGGAAAAAGATTTAAAAAAATACTGATATGTGTTTTCAATTCCTTGTACGCAATAAAGTATTATTGTCTTGTACGAAAGTACTTATTTCAGTACTGTGCCGTCGGCTTGACCTTCCGGAGATTACCCTACTGCTTCCTTTCATGTGCGTGTGTACAAATCTATGTAGTGAGAGCGAGATAGCCTATATCGAGCCCCGCGAGCGGGGAGGGGTGCCGGCAAGGCGCGACGCGGACCGGGCGCGCGCTTCTCTTCAGTACGCTATGGTTTTCCCAACGTGTGCTTGTGTGTTGACGTACTTTGGATTTATTGCAAAAAACTTACGTAAATGGTGAGTTTTATTATTATTTAACTTTTATATAGTGAGAGTGAGTTTTGTAAAGCCTTTAAACATTATGGTTAGTATAACTCGGTCCTGTAAACGATGTTATCGTTGGACTGTAAGCAAATAAGTTTTTATGTTATGTTGTGTTTTTATGTTTTTGTTCTACGAGAAGTACTGTAATAATTAGTGTGGATTTATTTAGTTTGTTCGAAATAAGTGAAGTTTCTTTCAGCCGTAGCCGACTAAGGCTCACTGGCCGCAGCCGTCTAAGGCTCGGCAGCCGCAGCCGTCTAAGGCTCACCGGCCGCAGCCGTCTAAGGCTCACCGGCCGCAGCCGTCTAAGGCTCGGCAGCCGCAGCCGTCTAAGGCTCACCGGCCGCAGCCGTCTAAGGCTCGGCAGCCGCAGCCGTCTAAGGCTCGGCAGCCGCAGCCGTCTAAGGCTCGGCAGCCGCAGCCGTCTAAGGCTCGGCAGCCGCACCCGTCTAAAGCCCTGCAGCCACAGTTGTCTGCTGCTCATACCTGTGTTGTGTATGCTAATACAGAAGGTTTTCTGTTGGCAGATGGCGGAATCAGCCGTTTTCTTGACCATGGGCGAGCTACTGGAAGAGTCAGCAGAGACGGAGGAGTCGGATACCCTGCTGGATGAGCTCAAAGCGCTGGCACACAGGTCTCTGCCAGAGGGTTGGACCAATTGGAAAACACTCAACCCGACAAAGGAGGAGCTCTTCGGGGAGTCGGTCGATCCTCAAGTTCTAAATAAGATAAGATTCGCTTTGCCCACCCTTGGTTGGGTGAAAATCTTTCTGCCGGAAGCCGAATTTGTTGCGGAAAAGCCTTTTCGTGAAATGAAAATTTCAATGCTCAATTGGGCTTTATGCCGGGCATTAATTATCAGCCCACCGAGCATAGTCAATAAAGTCAAAGGCTCCGCCGCCCAAGCGGAAATATTTTTATCGGCATTGTAGCCGGTGCGTTCTGAAATTCTAACAAGAAAGGAAGTATGCCGTCGGCTTCGGTCGGTTTCTGAGGAGGATGAAGAAGATACTCACACACCACAAAAGCGAAGCCGGATTGTGGAATTAGAAGAGAAGGTAGACTCTCTGTTTGGTCAATTATGCAGAAAAATTGATTCATTAAAGAACAGTTCAGGAGGTGTATTAGCCGACCACTTAGCTCCAGAAAGTGGTGAATATGAGGACTCGGATATAGAGGTTGAAAATATAGATCCTTCTGATCTTTCTGATACGGAAGTTTTGAGCACGTTTAAAGCTCCTGAGTTTAATTTGGAAAAGTCCTTGCTATCTGACACACATTTACCCGAGGATATTAGTTTTGCACCCGAGGTCAGAGAAGAAGGGCCCGTGATTCCTGCTCCGTCAGAAGTCCTCAAGAACCAAGGCATTTCTTGCCAAAAACTGGGGTCCTCCTCCTGGAATAGGATCAGGTATAAAGAAGTGCAGAAGAAATTGCGTGTTGCTCCAGTATTTGATGCGCTCAAGGTTAATGATCGGCTAGGAAGTATGTCTTCAAAAAGTTTTAGTGCCAACATTTTATCTACTGCTGATACTACTCTGGGTACTATCTGCCATGGTCTGTTGAAACAGAGAGAAATTTTAGCAGAAGAAGCCAAAAAGTTGACATCCAAATATCCGGAGGTATTTAATGATGTGCAAAATTTACTAGCCAGTAGCACTTCTGCATTTAAAAATGTGTCTGATGATCTCCTACAATACACATGTGCCCGTAGAGCAGAAATCATTGAGTTCAGAAGAAAAGCGTTCAAGCCGGCTAACGACTTCTTGGCTGCTAAGCTATCGCAGATTCCGCCTTCTGAAACACACTTTTTTGACGAGGACCGCCTGGAAGATTTTATAAGTCGACAAGGTGGTTTATTTCGAGTATTTCGTTCTGCAAAACGACTTCCGACAAGCCCGAGCAACGCTTTCTCTCAGAGCAAACATTCGAAATCAAAATCAACCTTTAAACAAAACGGTAAAGGTGCGGACTGGAAGAAGCCTCAAGCATCCACCTCTAAATCAGATTCCCGAGCCAAGCGGTTCAAAGATTTCAAAGGCGATTCTAAGGCTTCAAACAAGCGTCAACCTCGAAAGAAGGAACGCTCGTCCACCTACTGACTATGTTTTCAGAGGAGGCCAACTTGCTTTGTTTGCTCCACATTGGAGAAATTTCGGTGCTCCAGAACCAATTCTGAGTATGATAAAAGGTTACGGAATACCGTTTGTCATTGTTCCTCCTCTTTCTCGTTTCTCAAAGCGGAAGTTAAAGCAGTTTGCAACGCCAGAATCAGAAGAAATGTCATTGGAAATAAGGAAAATAGAGAAAGAAGGGATCATCGAAAGAACAACACAGGAAACCGGATTTCTATCCAGAATGTTTTTAATAAAGAAAGCAAATGGAAGCAAGCGCCAAATTTTCAACCTTCGTCGACTAAACCGTTATCTAAATCCAAAAAAGTTTCGCCTAATAAACCAATCCAAAGTACCAAAGTTCTTACAGAAAGACGACTTTATGTGCAAGATAGATCTTTCTCAGGCCTACCTCCATGTACCTATAAAGAAAAGTCACCGAAGGTTCCTGTCTCTCAGCTATCACGGTGTTCTATATCAGATGACTTGCCTGCCGATGGGTCTATCCAGTGCACCTTTGGCTTTTTCAAGGATTACAAATTGGATTGCGAACGTACTTCGATCACGAGGAATAAGAGTCCTAGTGTATTTGGACGACTTCCTATTTGCCCACCAAAACGAAAATGTTCTTCAGGCCCAAGTCGAAGTAGCAGTAAACTTTCTTCTGAGTCTAGGGTGGAACATAAACTGGAACAAATCTGTATTGAGTCCAACAAAGGAAATAGATTACCTCGGAATAATTTTCAACACACAGTCAAACACCAAGTTTCTTCCCCACGACAAAATTACAAACATCAAGCTTTCCCTCAAAAAAATTCTTCAATTCCGTCGATGGAGTTGGGTCAAAGGGACATCCTTACTGGGAAAGCTGCAATTTGCATCAGAAGTAGTACCCCTAGGTCGTCTTTTCTGCAGGCAACTTCAGAGGGCAAGTCGAAATCTGATAGAAGACAGACCGAACAAAATGTTACCTTTACCTCAACCTGCAATAGAAGAATGCCTCTGGTGGCTAAATCACCTGACCGTGTCAAGTCCAGTATTCCAGGAAGAACCCAGTGTATTCGTGACGACGGATGCATCCGACATAGGTTGGGGCATACAGTTAGAACATATCCATTGGTCCGGAAGTTGGAGTCCAGCTCAGATAAGATGGCATATAAACTTGAAGGAACTCTACGTAGTCTACATAGCTCTGCAAAAATTCAAATGCTGGGTCAAGAACAAAGTGGTAATGATTCAGGCGGACAACCGGACAATAGTCGCCTACCTGCGTCACCAGGGCGGAACAAAGTCGCAAAAGTTGTGTCGTCTAACAAAGAAGATCCTGTTACGGGCAAAGGAGTACAACACTGTGCTGATTCCTTACTATATACCCGGGAAATTCAACACAATAGCCGACCGCCTGTCACGGAGTTCGGTAGCGACAGACTGGCATCTGAGCGACAGCATGACACAGACAGTTTTCAGCCGGTGGGGAATTCCGCAAATAGATCTGTTCGCGACGTCGCAGTCCAGGGTAGTTCCCATTTATGTGTCGATAGATGCGACAGATTTACAAGCTCAATTTATAAATGCTTTCAGCAAGAGATGGGAGTACAACTTGGCTTGGGTATTTCCGCCACCTCCGTTAATTCCCAAAGTCATTCAGCACCTGAATCATGCAAAAGGAACATACCTGGTGGTAGTTCCCAGATGGACGCGAGCCTTTTGGCGGACCGCTCTGAAATCCAGGGCGACGGCCGCACCTATAGTAATGAAGAATCTGTCTTGTCATCTGATAGACCTAGCCACGAATTATGCGCCACCAGATGTGGCGTCAATTACTTTGGAGGTTTGGAGGATTCAGGCTGGAGTTTGCTAGTAAAAGATCTTCCCTTGGAAGATGTAGATCTATTAAAAGCAGCCTGGAGACCCTCAACATGGATGACTTACACCTCAGCATGGAAGGATTGGATTAAATGGTGCAGATCCAAGGATGTTGTGCCAAGTAATCCCACACCCTATCAAGTAGCAAGTTATCTCAGCTATTTGTTCCGAGTCAAGAAAGTAGCATACAGTACAATTTTAGTCAGAAAATCGGTTATTGCTACATTTGCTAACCCGGAAGGAGCGGCTAATATTTGTTCTCATCCAGTCGTGAAGAATATTCTAAGGGCAATCTCTATGAAGTCGGCTGAGAATGTATCTCCTCGTTCTCAGGTGTGGAACATTCAGGATTTGATTCACTGGCTTAGATGTAACGATCCAGATCCGACAAGTATTTATCAGGTTTCCAGATTTTGTGCTCTATTGTTGCTTCTTGCTTCGGGGAGAAGAATTCACGATCTGACTTTGTTACAAGTAGATGATAAGCACTGTTGCATTAAGGGCGACTCAATTACCTTCTGGCCAGCTTTTGGCTCTAAGACGGATCGTAATAAACACAGACAGTCGGGGTGGATGATACTTAAGCACCAGAACTCCGAGTTTGATATTATAAAATGGATAAACACTTTGTTAGTGTTGTCATCTAATAGGCGTAAAGCTAGTCCGGGATTGTTTAAATTATTTATAACAACTAGAGGAAAAGTAAAACCAGCCTCCAGAACAGTGATTGCTGGATGGCTTAAACCAATATTTGTTAGTTTAGGATTGGAAGCCTCTCCAGGATCAATTAGGTCCGCTGTAGCTTCTTACAATTATGAAAACAATTTGCCTCTGGATGATTTGTTAAAAAGAGGAAATTGGCAAGGCGCTACAAATTTTTTCAAGCATTATTATAAGTCTGTGTTAGCGCCTACAATACATTCCGATAACGTTTTGTTAGATTCTTTTGTACCTGTTTAATTTTCCTCTAAGAATATTGATACCTAATTAGCTATGTCGATAACAAATTTTATTGTTTTTGTCAACTTAAGACTGATGTTTATGTTCCTTTTAATCCTATAAGACTTAATTATATAAGTGTTCAACAATTAAATACTCATTAGTTCCTAAGAGAAGCTGAGGACTGATTAAGATTATTTTTATTTATTTATTTTTTTTTTAGTCTCGTTGCTCGTTGATTGTTGTAACAGCTTTTATTTCTAAAATAAAATAAGTGTGATACACTACACGTGTCTTTCCCTTTACTACTTATGTTTATCATTGTTTCTTAGTCACAGTACGCTATGGTGGTGCCGGCAGATACCAAAACAAGTCTCCGGAAGGTCAAGCCGACGGCACAGTACTGAAATATAACCGTTTTCTACCCCGAAGGGAGGAAAACGAGTATTTCAGATCTTGCCTAGGCTTGACCTGGAGCAAGTCCCTTGCCGTCATCAGGGAACTCTATTCTGGTCCCGGTGTAGTACTGAAGAGAAGCGCGCGCCCGGTCCGCGTCGCGCCTCGCCGGCACCCCTCCCCGCTCGCGGGGCTCGATATAGGCTATCTCGCTCTCACTACATAGATTTGTACACACGCACATGAAAGGAAGCAGTAGGGTAATCTCCGGAAGGTCAAGCCTAGGCAAGATCTGAAATACTCGTTTTCCTCCCTTCGGGGTAGAAAACGGTTATATTTCAAGATTACTTTTACCATGTCATAGTAAAAGTTATGTTAGGTAGGTACTTTACTTGAGAAATTAATTTTGTCTTTACTATGTTGTAAACGTAACATTAATATCTCGTTAATAAGATACACAATCACTTGCAGCTGCTCGTATCCAGGGGTGGGCAGAGCCATAAGTAATAAGAACATACTAACATAATATCACACCCGTATCACTAAGGGGTAGGCAGTCACAACGGTACTTGAGAAATTTATTTTGCTTTTACTATGTTGTAAATCCCCAAGGAATTCTAACAAGCCTCTGACGTTGCCGGCCGCCTCAGGGAGGCACCCCGTCTGGCCAAGGTGCCGGACCCGGTAGTTGGCGGCTCCTTCACACTCTAGTAGCACATGGGCCGCTGTCTCGTCCATGCAGGTTCTGCACAGGGGCTTGTCGGTGACACCTAGTGTAAACAGATATTTGTTGATATCACCGTGACCACACAGCTACACCTGCTACCTGCAGCTGTTACCTGTATTAGTGGGGACCTCTTCACATTTAGAATTCTTTTGGAGAGACAACTATTGATGTTGGGTAGTGCCATCTTAGCCTGCCTGCATTTATTTACGGTGGTTCATAGTGTTTGTTCATTCCCAAATACCCTAATACCGAACTAGCTTTATTTGCGGATGATACAGCCATCTATTCTTCGTGCCGTGGTCGAGTTATGATGACCGGAATTCTCCAACGCGCCAATGCCTTGGGCAAGTAGTTTCGCAAATGGAGAATCAAGGTAAACCCGGAGAAAAGTGCAGCGGTGTACTTTTCAAAGGGCTATTATAATACGTCACGGTTACTCTGTCAACTTAAGTCATCAAGATGTCTGGCAAGCCGATCCTTTGGGAGGAGCAAGTCAAATATCTCGACGTAGTCTTAGATAGACGTCTTACTTTCAAGGCCCATATCAAACGTGTGCGCGATCGCGCCACGTTTGTAATGGGCCGTGTTCATTGTCTCCTTAACAAGCGTAGTAAATTATCCCTTAGGAATCTACACGACTTGCATCCTCCCGATCATGACCTATGCAGGGGTAGTTTTCGCTCACGCGAGTCTCTCAAATCTACCGTCTACAGGAAATACAAAATCGTTCGTGGTTCCTTCGCAATGAAAATCTGCACATTGACCTAAGTCTGCCAACCATTGCCCAATGGCTCAAATTAGCTTCAAAACGTTTTTTCGATTCTGCTCCGCACCAACCAAATCCCCTGGTAGTTGCGGCTTCCGAATACATCCCGCTTAGGAACGGTACTGAATAGTCTCGGCGTCCGAAGTATGTAATACGATCCCGACGACCCGAATACTCTAGCCATAGAATCAGCCAATCAGCTCGCGACAACAAACATTTCAGGACCCCGATACCGACGCCGCCGGCGTGGTCGACGACTTCCCTCAATCAGTGCTTATCGCTATCGACTTACTAGGGTCGTTTAATTCTTTCAAATATTTTTCCTCTCAGACGACGCCCTGAGCCGAGGTTCGCGCCCAACTGGGCACCCTCAGGCCTGTTGTCTTAAACGTTGTACCGGGTGAGAGCCTTCAGCGCTCCCCATTTGTCCGGCCAAGTAGTTAATGTCATTTGCGGCAAATCTTCGATAAGTCACGTGTGTTTGTTGGCTGCTTTCGTTCGTAGCAGCGAGCGAACCTGTCCGAATGAGATCGGCAATATCGGTTCCGGACCGATGGCTGTTACCTCCCGTTCCCCTTCTGGCCAACTCGTCCGCCGCGTCGTTACCTCTTGAATCGCTGTGTCCTTTGATCCATTGTAAAGTGAGGTAGTAGTACTTGCACACCTTAGTCAGTGATTGCTGGTAACTGTGTATGAGTAGTAGTAGTAGTTGTTTAGGGCCTGCAAAACTCTGAAAGTATTCTAATGAAACTGTCCCGTACCTAGCTAGTCATGAACGCATTCGCCGCTAGCGTGATGCCCATTTGACCTGGATGACGGTGTTAAGGGAGCCTGTATTACGTAATCATAAAATAAAGCATACTACACAAGGAGACGAGATGCATTGTAAAGTACAATTCTTTATCAACTATTAATGTAGGTAATCGACTACATTTTTGGACAAAACTTGTTGGATGTAAAATGTCTATGGTATAAAAAAAAAAAAAACACTTCCCTCTTCTCTGCTGACAGCCGGCCGACATGGCATATTGAGATATATTTTGCTTGTAGAAATAAAATAAATACTTAATACTAAAACATATAGTATTATTCCGCACATTCCGTTAGGTTATGGGCCCAGAAGCTCTATTCAGCCAGATCGGCACAGATTAGCTAAAATAGTCAAGTTTTATACAGAAATAAAATTAGTACAAAATGGCGGAAGGAATCCCGAGAATACTACCCGAATTTACAGGAACCAATTTTAGCACATGGCATTTCAGGTTATCTCTATTTCTACAGGAAAAGGAATGTTACGAAGCAATCACAGAATTGACCAAAACCGATGTAACAGAAAATTTTAAAAAGAAGGATGCGAAGGCCAAGAGTCTTATTGTGTGCACTCTAAGTGACAAATATTTAGAATATGTGCGGGACGCTACTACAGCCGCACAAATGATAAACAACCTCAGAAAGGTATTTGAACGTAAAAGTACGCTGTCAGCTTTATACACAAGAAAAAAACTGTTGAATTTAAAGTGCAGTGAAAATGAAAATTTACAGGATCATTTCAATAATTTTGACAATTTGGCTGCCAAAAATGTATGAGACTGCTATATCTGAATTAGAGATGACAAACACAAGCTTAACCACAGAATTTGTTAAGATGAAACTACTTGATACAGAACTAAAAATGAAAAATGAGAAGACAAAAGAAAATGAAGAAGAATACAGTTTTACAACATTCAATCAATCAATCAATAATACTTTATTGCACAACAACATATATAAAGGACATAAACATACGAATAAAACATAAGCACAATAGGCGGCCTTATTGCTAAACAGCAATAAACACAACAGTACAGTACAGTTACAGTACGGTACAGTTTTACAACATTCAAGTGCTACTCTTGCGGAAAGACAGGTCATATTGCTCGAAACTGCAGATCAAATAATGATAATAATAATAGAGGTAGAGGTCAAAACAGAGGACGAGGTCAAAATAGAGGAAGAGGTCAATTTAGAGGAAGAGGACAAAGTAGAGGACGAGGACAGAATACAGGACAAAGTAAAAATAAAAAAAAAATAAAATAAAAATAAAAATGTTTATTTCTTTATCTTAGTTATTTTACATTATCAGGTGCACGGAGGCTCCATTTAAGCAACGATTTGCTTGTGATAGGAAACTCCGCTCTTCTATAACTAGATTTACATTATTATTTAACTAGGCTACAGTAATTAAGTAAAACTAAGTACGTCGTCTTTACAAATCAAGAGGTATCATAAGTGTAAGTACTAGTTTTAATTTAAGGGGTACAAAGTTTCACATAGAGGCCGTAATAACGCTAAGGTACTAAGCGAATTTTATTTATACCTACAGTTTGCAGTGTGCGTGTGTACGTGTGTGTGTGTGTGTGTGTACGTGTGTACGTGTGTGTGTGTGTGTGTGTGTGTACGTGTGTGAGTGTGTGTGTGTGTGTGTGTGTGTGTGTGTGTGTGTGTGTGTGAGAGAGAGAGAGAGAGTGAGTGTGTGTGTTTTTATGTGGGTATGCGGTTGGGTGTGAGAGAAATGGAGAGAGAGTGTATGGATCTAAGTAGATTTAACTATTTGGAAGTGGTTTTAAGTAGCAGTTTAGTTTATTTTCTGGTTTGAATTATATTTTCGATTTCTTGGTATGTTTTGGTTTTTAGCCAGGCAACAAGGATTTTTTTGCAATTGAAAAATGTTAGGTGATATATATTTAGTTGTTTGTTTAATAAATTGTAGATGTGTGATGATTGTCTTTTATATTGGCTCATAGCATAGGTGGTTTTAGTTTGTGTTTTATGAATGTCAATTCAAATACAGGATCAAGAGATAAGAATTCATTGAATTTTATAGCTACAGAAGAAACAGCACTCACAGCAGAGTCTAATAATAAAAACATAGTATTTGTAATTGATTCAGGAGCAACATATAACATGATAAACTCTGAATATGAAAATTATTTGGAAGAAGTTGAAGAAATAGAAAATATACATATAAAAACAGCAAATGGAGAGAAAATGATAGCAAGAAAGAAAGGAATATTAAGAGTAAAGTCATATAATGATACACATATAAATATTGAATGCTTATCATTGAATAATATAACACATAATCTTTTATCAGTCATTCAGCTCAACAAGAAAGGAATACAAGTTATTTTTCAAAACAATACAGCGACAATTAGAACAAACCAAGGATTTTTAGAAGGAAAAAATAATGGAAGACTTCACAATTCAATTCAAAATAAGTATGAGTGAAGTATTGCTAACACAAGATGAATCTGAACAAGGAGAACTATGGCACAGACGCCTAGCTCATTTAAATCATGGAGGATTGAGATTATTAGGTTTACCTTTATCACACAATAAATGTGAAATTTGTGCCATTGCAAAGGCATCACGACAGCCATTTGAAGACAATAAGAAACCAAGGTCAAGACAAATAGGAGAGCTAATACATTGTGACATCGGAGGGCCTATCACACCTGAAACTAAAGATGGTGAAAGATACTACTTGACAATCATAGATGACTTTTCTCATTTCACAGAAGTTTACATTTTGAAGAATAAATATGAAGCTAAAGACTACATAGTAAGATACATAAAGAAACTAAACAATAACGATAGAAAGGTAATGAGAATAAGGACGGATAATGGTGGGGAATTTAGAGGACAACTAAGCGAGTTCTGCAAAAATAATGGAATAAGACAAGAATTTACCTGTGCATACACGCCGCAACAAAATGGAGTGGCAGAACGCATGAATAGAACACTAATGGACAGAGTAAGAGCTCTACTACTAGAAAGTGAGATGCCAAAGGACATGTGGGCAGAAGCTCTAAGATATTCAACCTATACCTTGAATAGATCACCTACAAAGGCACTAAATGGAAATGTTCCTGCATATATATTTTATGGTTACGTAAAATATGATCATTTAAGAATATTTGGAAGTCAAGCATGGGCAGTTATCTTACCCAAAAAAGGAAAATTAGAGGCAAGAGCCAGAGAAGTCCGAATGATAGGGTATGGAGGACCAGGATATAAACTATGGGATCCACAGACAGGAGACATAATAATTTCCAGAGATGTAACATTCAATGAAAAGAATTTCAAGTACACTGAAAAGAAATCAGAAACAGAAGTTAAACCTAGAAGAATAAATTATCATGAAGAAACTGAGAATACAACATCTACAGAAAGATATATAAGTCAAACACAAAAAGAACAGAATGTTAATGATAATTCAGAAGAAAATCAAGACGAAGATATAATAGAAGAAGAAGAAATACCAGAAGAAGAACCACCTACATCTAAAAGAATGTTGAGAATTCCAAAAAGATTCGATGATTATCAGATATATGTAGCATATGCACTTATAACAGAAGAGGATGACCCTCAAACCTATAATGAAGCAATAAATAGAGGAAAAGAATGGATAGAAGCTATAAATAAAGAACTACAATCACTTGAAAAGATGGAAACATGGAAAGAAGCACAGTTGCCAGAAGGAGCCAAAGCTATTGACACGAAGTGGATATTTAAGACAAAACCAGATGGCACCAGAAAAGCTAGACTTGTAGCTCGAGGATTTCAACAAGATTATACTGGAGAAGATATCTATATGTCGGAGTTAGTTATGAATTAAGAAGAGAAATTGATCAAATCGGAAAATAAAATGAAGTTACATCACTTCCGTCATGAAGTTGCAACGCTCCGACGAAAGGTGGCGTACGAGCAGAGCGGAGTGAAGTCGGGAGTCACTACAGAGTCGTCGTGTCGAGCGGACGTGTACTGCCGTTCTAGTCGGGCAGTCTACCGCGAACCTTCGTCGTGAACGGACGTGTCGAATAATTACGATCGGAACGTGGAGTGCTATAGTCGCTCACCTATAACTTGTAGGGACGTCAAGAAAGTGTGATCGGAAAAGAGTACCTAGCAAGTACGTTCACATGTCCCGATGATTCGGTCCGAATATAGGAACCATGGGTGGTGGAGGGCAAGTAGAGGGCGAGTAGCCCCTTCGCGCTAACGTCCTTATGCGCGCTAGATAACGAGAGACTGTGTAACCATTACGAATACCGTGACGTTGCCGTGAGTGTGTACCTTATGCTGTGACTTTATTTAATCGTGATACAAAAACTATGTGGAAGTAAATAAAATGATTGTGATACTGATGACGGCCATTATTGTCTTCTAACGCCCACCCTCCATTCTGATGATGATGTTACGACGACACCCCCTCTGTTACGACATCAGAAGTGGGATTAGTGAACTTATGAAGACAATGTGATGCGACGTTCACAACAAGACAATGTAAGTTTGGATTATCACAATCAGAAGAAGATTATGATGACTATCACATTCGTGTGACCACGTGATGAAGATGTAGTCTACAGCCATGCCTGAATTTGGAGATGGACCTGAATTTGAAGTGACCTGGACCTTGTTAATGATCGACATCACTACACGCCATAAGATATGATGGTGTGAACATCACAATATTTCCGTACTGTGTGCAGTCGTGTTTGAAGATTATGGTACCTCTACTTGAAAACTGTTATTACGGTGAGTCGTTTTCATACTGGAACCTTATTGTTTTTGACTTTATTGCTGTGTGAATTTTCGTTTCTAATAATGAGGAAATTGATTTTTTAAAAACAAAATTGACGAGACATATTGTGTCAATCCGTGTCAATAATACCGCGTTTTCCAATCTGTTTTCATCAACGTCAAATCTTTGTATTTTGGTCTAAAAATATTTCGAATTGGTGTAGATACGCTTAACCTGCGTGATTAAAGTTGTATTTTCTCACTCCAAGCAAAAAGAAATTAATCATGACATGATAATTGAGTCTCGTTAAATAACGTGTTTTGTAATCTACCGTCATTCATCAAATCTTTCAATATTCAACATTCTTTATTGTAATCTTTTTAAACCGAAAGAAAGTCATGTGAATACAATAATACAGTGAATTCTTTTGTTTCATGTCACAACTTTGCACGTGGTTCAGCAACTGGTGGATTGCAAGCGGCGATGCAAGCGGCGCGGGCTGAGATGTAGTCGTGTAAAGTGACGACATCATGGCAGCGAGTTGTATACCAGCCGGACTTGCTGCACTGGCGCTGTTGAAGACCTAAACCATGTCACAAGACCAGTGGTTGATCTTTTATTGGAAATTCTTATAAGTCCTGGTGAGTCGTATCTGTTTTACCTGATTTGAAATATGGGAAGTTTTAATAGGATAGAAACGAATATAGTGCAGAAAGCTCTCTTTTGTTAACTTTAGTTAAATTGGAAATCGTAATGAAGTGAAGTAAACATTGCGAAGTAAAATTATTAGGATTATGATTAAATGAAATAGGCTTAGAAAATGCCCGAAACAGAGTAAATCATTAGTGAGAAAATTAGAGCAAAACATTCTAAACAATGATAATACCGAATTGGTAATTGTTTAAGTGCGGTAATATTTCCTCGAGGTGTTGGTCGCTACATTGTGACTTTATGACTTGTGTGTGTGAGAGCAGGGTGCTCTGTCGTTTTGTGGTCGTGGACCATGGTGGCCACCATCCCGGGAGGGGATGTTGTGACTCATGACTCTTTTGTAGCGTAACCGCAGTTTGGGAAGGAATATTACAGCCTGTTGTGCTATGCAGTAGATGTGTAATGTTGGTTGATTTAATTGAGCAATGAAAGCTATGATTGACCTGTTTCGGAGCAACTCTGATAGGAAGCTGCGCACTTGTAGCGTTCGGGGCTGCAGCCACTTTTGTGCTGCTCGTCTTAGAAACTACAGGTATGCGGTCGAGGCCGGATTTTATGTTGACTTTGTATTTGGTCATGACATTGTACCTGAATCTAAGTCATGTTGAACTCCGGTAGAATTAGTCAAACGAATTAGAAATTAGTGATATAGAAGAAATTGTGTAACCCATTGACCTGTTTCGGAGCAACTCTGATAGGGAGCTGCGCACTTGTAGTGTTCGGGGCTGCAGCCACTTTTGTGCTGCTCGTCTTAGAAACTACAGGTATGCGGTCGAGGCCTGGATGTCATGTTGACTTTGTATTTGGTCATGACATTGTACCTGAATCTAAGTCAAGTTGACCTCCGGTAGAATTAGTCGAACTGCACAAATTAGAAATTAGTGATATACTTAAAGGAAATTGTGTAACGCATTGACCACTATTCTACCAACTAAAATGTAAAGTTTGTGTGCTAGCTGTGTTGAGATATCGTCACTTGGTGTAAGTGGCATGAGTTGCTGTCGCTCGATTTAGGTGGCAGCAACGACTGTGTTGAGATATCGTCACTTGGTGTAAGTGGCATGAGTTGCTACCGCTCGATTTAGGTGGTAGTGACGCCTGGTTGTGAAATATCGTCACTCAGTAGAGTGGCATGAGTTGCTACCGCTCGATTTAGGTGGTAGTGACGCCTGGTTGTGAGATATCGTTACTCAGCTGATTTTAGTGTAAAGAGTAATTGGATTTTCAAGTTTGGTTGTTTATAGTGTGTGAATACTGGTCAATGGTCCGTGTACCGTGTCGGAGTAGTTGATTTATCATGATGTAATGTGAACTCATGTAGAGTCACAAGTAGAGCTCGTGTAGAGTCACAAGTAGAGCTCGTGTAGAGTCACAAGTAGAGCTCGTGTAGAGTCACAAGTAGAGCTCGTGTAGAGTCCTATATAGAGTCTCATGTTAGGTCAGGAATGACCGAGCGAACTTGGATACTGTGCTGTGGTATATTGTTTCAGATTAACACACGAGGACGTGTGTCACGCAGGATGGCCGTGTCGGAGTTAGTTATGAATTAAGAAGAGAAATTGATCAAATCGGAAAATAAAATGAAGTTACATCACTTCCGTCATGAAGTTGCAACGCTCCGACGAAAGGTGGCGTACGAGCAAAGCGGAGTGAAGTCGGGAGTCACTACAGAGTCGTCGTGTCGAGCGGACGTGTACTGCCGTTCTAGTCGGGCAGTCTACCGCGAACCTTCGTCGTGAACGGACGTGTCGAATAATTACGATCGGAACGTGGAGTGCTATAGTCGCTCACCTATAACTTGTAGGGACGTCAAGAAAGTGTGATCGGAAAAGAGTACCTAGCAAGTACGTTCACATGTCCCGATGATTCGGTCCGAATATAGGAACCATGGGTGGTGGAGGGCCGTCGTGTGGTTTCTTCTCGTCGCGGGCGAAGCCCGCGACGGGGAGACATTCACGGGGCGTGGCCCCTCTAATGTGGCGGCAGTCGCCGCCCGCAGAAACGGGCGTGGCACGGGGTTGGGACACGGCGGCCGAGAACGCCCCTCCGTGAGCCCGATGTTATGTCCGTGGTGCCGCCAGCGAGGTCGAGCCCACCGGGTGGTTCCCCGTTGGGGGAGGCCCAGTGAGCGCCCGTCAGCTGGCGGTGGTGTCGCGTCCGGTGAGCTGCTCCGTCGCCGGGGCAGCTGGTGTCAAAGTCGGCTGGAGGGGGGGGAGAGGACTGCTTCCACTGCCACTGGAAGCGTCAACTCATCCCCCGGGGGGTGGCCACAATCCTGACTACTCGACGGGGAGTAGTGGATGTGGGCAGCCCCGGTCCAGTCCGATGTCCGAGAGGTTAGTGCCCACCAGTGAGTTGGCCCAGCAGTGATGCCAGGCCTCCCACGATGATGGGCACAGGGTCAATCCGTGAGCGGATGGCAGCGAGGACGTTGTGCAGCAGTTGGATCGTCTGCTCCAGCACTTCCAGTTTCTCACTGGATGGGGCCGATGGTTCCTCCACTTGGGGCTTCGCCTTCTTCCCCCCCCTGGGAGGGGCGGCGACCGCTTGGTTCGGCGTCGGTGTCGGCTGCGGCTCGACAGTGATGGAGGCTGCAGGGGCAGGCTTTGCCCTCGCGCGGATGCGCTTCGGCCTGCGCGGCTTGGGCCCGTCTGGGCCGTTCGCCGCGGCCATAAGCGAGCTCCGCGCGGTCGGCTCGCTGTTGGGGTCCACTGTTGAGGGTGGAGGTGGCAGTGGGGCTCTTCTTGCGGTGGTCATAGGCGCGGTTCCCGCCTTCGTGTTCCGCAGCTCGCGCAACTTGACCGGGCAAGAAGGGCTGTTGGCCGGGTGTCCCCCCCCGCAGTTACAGCAGGTGGCTGGAACCTCCCGGGGCCGCAGGCAGTCTTTGGCCGCATGGCTATCGCCACAGCGAACACAGGCCATCGGGCGATGGCAATTGTGGCTGCTGTGGCGAAACTGTTGGCAGCGGTGGCATTGGGAGGGCCCCTTGCGTCCTCTCCATGCCTCAACTTTCACACCGGGCATGCACAGCAGCTCGGTGGTCTCATAGATGGTGTGGAAGTCCTTGGTCCTCTTGATCTCCACAAAGAAGATGCAGCCTCTTTTGCCCTGGATGGGCCGAACGTATTCCGGGAAGAAGCCGCGGTTGCGTAGCTCCTCCTCCAGGTCGGTGGGGTTGGTGTCCGTGGGCAAGCCGAGAATCGCCAGCTTAAGCGAGCGTTCCGCCGGGGGTGCGTAGGCAAACCAGGAGAGTCCAGAGGCTCTCTCCAGGTTGGTAAGGAAACTCTGGTAGAGCCTGAACTCCCCCTCGGTTTTCGCCATAAAGCGAACGCCTTTTCCGTAGGGACGCGCATTCGGGACATGGCCCAGCATCTCCCGCAACTGGCGGAAGTGATGCGGCCAGTTCGGCAGTTGGTCCACCACTATAGGCGGGATTTTTCTGCTCGCGGGGGCGAGCGGCGGCTGGTGGGCGGTCCTCTTCGACGGCGGCGATGGCGTGGGCGTCGTCCGGAGGGACGGGCGCGGTGGCGCGTGCGGCGGCGAAGCCGGGTTGGTGTTTAACACCGCCGCGTATGATCGCGGCGGTGTTGTCTCCATGTCCAGTGAGGGCATGGAGAGTGCAACGGGCGGGCTGATCCTTGTGCGGAGTTGCGGCGGGGGCCGCTCCGGCGGCGTGGCAGTCCTCTTTGCCGCGGCCTCTGTTCCCGGAAGTTGGGGCAGGGGCAGCGGGAAAGCGGGCGGCCGGTGGGTTGCGCCACTAAATGGCGGCGTGGTGGTCGGCATCATGGCTGCGATTGCAGCGGTAGCGTGGGTTATGGAAGGGCAGGTGCGCACAAATACGCGCGACCTGCGCTTCGTTACTCCGGGCGTTGGGGGAGCCATGTTCACCCCAGATACGGCTAGGGCGCGGTGTATAGCTGTGACTTTATTTAATCGTGATACAAAAACTATGTGGAAGTAAATAAAATGATTGTGATACTGATGACGGCCATTATTGTCTTCTAACGCCCACCCTCCATTCTGATGATGATATTACGACGACACACTCTGCTACGACATATATATATTCACCTGTGGCTAAAATGACCACAATTCGTATGTTTTTATCACAAGTAATATGTAATAACTGGGAAATGAGACAACTGGATATTCCAACTGCTTTTTGAATGGAAATTTAGAAACACAAGTATATTATATAAAAGTACCAGAAGGAATACAGACATCTAAAGAAGGAACAGTTTTAAAATTGGAAAAAGCATTGTATGGTTTGAAAGAATCACCCAAATTTTGGTACAAAAGATTTGATGAGTTTTGTGAGAAAATTAAATTCAAAAGATCAGATTATGACATTTGTCTTTACAAGAAAGAAGAGGTATGGCTATTATTATTTGTCGACGACATACTATTAATTGGCAAAAAGGAAAAGATAGAAAAAGTGACAGAAAACTTAAAAGAAGAATTTAAAGCAAAAGTTTTTGATAAAGTAGAGAAGTTTCTAGGATTGGAAATAACACAAAATGAAAATACATTGAAAATTTCACAAAAAGAATTTATTAACAAGATATTACAAAAATTTCGAATGGAAGACAGCAAACCGAAGAAAACACCAATGGAGACCAATTTTTCAGTACCTGAAAAAGAAGAAATAATTAATAACATACCATATAAAGAATTAATTGGATGTTTAACTTACCTTACTATAAGCAGACCGGATATTACTTATCCAACTTCATATTTGAGCAGATACATGACGAAGCCAACGAAGACCACATGGGAAGCAGCTAAGAGAATTCTAAGATATTTAAATTATTCAAAAGACAGAGAACTTACCTATACGAAGTCAGAAAGCAACAGCATAACAGGTTATTCAGACGCCGATTGGGGAGGTGACCAATCTGACAGAAAGAGTACAAGTGGAATGGTAGTTTACCATAACAACAACCTGATTTCATGGGCATCGAAGAAGCAGCCAACTGTTTCACTATCATCTGCAGAAGCAGAGTATATTTCAGCTGCAATGTGTGTTAGTGAAGTGTTATTTGTAAAAGGATTGGCTAGTGAATTTAAAAATATAAACAGTGTAGAAATCTTTGTGGACAATCAAAGTGCAATTAAAATGATGAACAATAGTGAAAATACAAAGAGAAGCAAGCATATTGACATTAAATATAATTTTGTGAAGGACATTGTAAACAAGAAACTTATAACTGTGAACTATGTACAAAGTGAAGAGAACATTGCGGATATTATGACGAAACCCTTGAACACTACTAAATTTAACTATTTTTGTGATTATTTGTTTAAGTGATACGTGAAAGTGTTTTGAAAGTGATATTTTTTGACTATTGTTGTCTGTGTGATAACATAACCTTAAATTATAGTTTGACAGATATGACATTGATGTTTATAGTAGTGTTGCCATATTTTTAGTGTTCACTTGTAAGAAAATAATTTCTACCAATATTTTTTGTGTTGCCAATTTCCAGTTTAGTAGAAAATTTAATAACAAAATTGTAAAAGATAAACTAGAAATTGAGAGGGGGTGTTGGATGTAAAATGTCTATGGTATAAAAAAAAAAAACACTTCCCTCTTCTCTGCTGACAGCCGGCCGACATGGCATATTGAGATATATTTTGCTTGTAGAAATAAAATAAATACTTAATACTAAAACAGATAGTATTATTCCGCACATTCCGTTAAAACTTGTACAACAAAGTGACTCTGCCCACCTCAGTAGCGCAGTAAGTGTGATATTAGATATGTGTAATTACTTGTAGCTCTGTCTGGTCCATTAGGGATAAAGCCGTGTGTTTAATAAATAATTATTAACATAAAATATTTAGTAATTTTTAAGTCATGCTCAATGACAACACCTATATTTTTTTATTACTATGGCAACATTGTACGTCATTTCCTTCTAATTTTTCTACTCCATTTTTTTGCTGTAACGGTTGCAAGTAATTCTTTTAAAATAAACCAAAAGTGCTCAATTTCAAACTGGTTTTTATTCCAACATACCAGTTTTGTGGTCCTTCGTTGGGCCTGTGTGAAGTGACGTGAAAATTCGCGTAAAAACTCGTCGAAAAGTTGTGTCATCTCGAAGCTGCAGATCGTGTATGGCGTCGACAGTCGGCGGGGCGAAGTGGAATTTTTCCAAGGAAATACTAACTTTCGCGTGCAAAAAACATCTATGCTACAAATATTCCGAAGATTTACGTGCATCATACAGGATTACATTCCATTAAGAAGAAATTCATCATATTTTCACTGGATTATAACCTCCAGATTGTTCATTACCTACCTTCCTCTACCGCTCAGTTCATCAGTTCTAACGCCGAGACAAACTTCATTCAATCATTCATTCAACTTCCTGCGGCCATTATTCTACTCGTCAAAGAAGCTGTCAAAAGTGTCAATTTGACGTTTTGGATCAAAACAACAACATAACCTCGCATTGAAGAAACATTTATACGAAATCAAGCTGGATTACGGATTTCAGTGTGCGGCAATTGCGTTTCTCATTAAATACAACGTTGTCCTAAAAGTGCTGTGCGTTGCGGTATACGGATTACGTTCTTATCACGATTAACAACGAGTGAAGTGCGTCACGTATTACTTCACCGGTATCGAGCTGTTTCTGTGCGTGTGAAAGGTTTGTGCGTTGCGTCTAATCATGAGTAAAGCAGAGCAGGAGACTCTAAAGAAGCTTCGTCTTACCAGAAGATATTTAAAAGGTACTGTGACTCGCATTGATAACTTTGTAACTGATCCAAATACCAGTGCGTCCGCGACAATTGAAATGATCGATGCTCGTATTGAAAAACTTAATACTACATTTAAAGATTATGAAAAAGTGCACTTAGATATATTGTCTATAGATGAACAAGATGAATAAAATGCTGCCAATTTGGAGAATAAATATTTTGATGTTCTATCTAAATTAAATACTTTAAAGAGGAATTTGGCTACAACAGAGGTCAGGCAATGTTCTAGTGCGTCTGCATCAAAATTACCAAATATTGATGTTCCAACTTTTACAGGCAAGGATTTCACTAAATATACTCCCTTCATGCAGCTTTTTACAGCTGTCATTGACCAAAATAAGTCACTTTCGGACGTTCAAAAGTTATTCTATCTCAGAACTTTTCTGACTGAAGATGCACTAGCTGTCATAGTCAATTTACCTCTTGTTAATGAGTCCTACTCTGAAGCTCTTTGTTTATTGAAGAAGCGCTTTGACAACAAGGCCAGATTAATTACAAATCATATTAGTATTATCTTGCAACTACCGTCTATGCAGAAGGGTACAGCGACCTGTATTAGGTCATTTATATCTGATGTGCAGCAACAATTGCATGCTCTCAGAAATTTAAAGCAGCCTGTTGACAACTGGGACATGCTATTAATTACAATTTTAACTAAAAAATTGGATGCATTTACTAACAGGGCCTATCAAATTGATAGAGACCCTGATACTCTACCAACAATGGAAGAGTTTATCTCCTTTTTGGAGAAGCGTGCCATGGCACTTGAGGATTCCACCAATACTTGTATAAAAAGTATTCCAAAAGTAACCAACATTGTAACAAAAAACAATTGTAACTTTTGTGCAGGACCCTCACATTTTCTCTATTTATGTCCAAAATTTAGAACAGCCTCACAAGAAGCGCGTGAAAATTTTGTGAAAAGCAACAAGATTTGCACAAGGTGCTTAAGAGTCCACACTAATAAGTATAAGCTTACTATGATTACTTGTAAAACTTGCAAAGCAGGTCACAATACCCTCCTGCATAAAGACAGTGGCTCCAATCTTGAACCCTCTGTTGCACTTCATTCAAAATGTTCAACGATGAACACTTTATTGCCCACTATAAAGGTAAAATTAGTCGACAATCAAAATTCTGAAACATTTGTCAGAGCACTTCTAGACTCAGGCAGTCAAGCCTCATTTATTGTTGCTTCACTCGCTAAGAGACTAAATTTAACTCCCAAAAATCAGAGAACAAGTGTACTTGGTATAGGAAATAAAACAATATAATTAATAAATATGTTGATCTGACAATACACTCTCCAGTGACAAATGTAAAACTTAATGTAAAATTGCATGTTGTAGATTCAATAACATCTGATTTGCCTCAGCAATGCATTAACATGTCTCACATACAATTGCCAGCAAACATTAAACTTTCCGATGAAAAATTTCACATGTCACAAGAAATTTCTATTCTTTTAGGAGCTGACATTTACTTTAATATTTTAACGGATGGACAGTTTAAATTAAATGGATTGCTTTTGCAAAATACCTTATTTGGGTACACAGTTGGTGGGAGAATTAACCAATCAAATGTTGACTTTGTAAATCCTAATAATGTGACTAATCTCACTATCTTTGATCCCACCAAGCTTGAAGATGTTATGGAAGGGTTTTGGCTGAGTGAGAAGGCACCTGAGCCTCCTGAAAGGCCTACTGTAGAGTTTCAAAAAGCAGAGTCTATTTTTGTAGAGTCAGTACAGTTGAAAGACAACAAGTTTCATGTTGATATGCCTCTAGTTACCACTCTAGAACAGTTGCAGCTCGGTGATTCCTTCTCAGCCGCCCTTCAAAGATTCATGGCACTGGAGAGGAAGTTTAAGAAAGATCCTCATTATTTTCAGCTCTACAAAAATTTTGTTGACGAATATATTGCTCTTGGACATGCAAAGGTTGTGGATATCAGTTCCTATGATGTGTATAATGGTGCTGTATACTTTTTGGCTCACCATGCTGTAATAAATGAAGATAGCTTGACAACCAAGCTTCGAGTTGTTTTTAATAGCAGCATGAAGTCCAAGAGTAATACATCACTTAATGATGTTATGCTGAATGGACCTATTGTCCAGAATGAATTGCTGGACATTCTTGTCCTCTTTCGCACTTACATTTACACATTGATACGTGACATTACAAAGATGTTTAGAGCTGTCTTCATAAATGAACATCACAAACCCCTTCAAAATATTTTATGGAGGGATGATCCCTCTAAACCAATCCAATGTTTACAATTACTGACTGTCACCTACGGACTTAAAGCGTCCACCTACTTGGCCACCAGATGTCTCAGCGAGTTGGCTCAGAAATATGAACATGACTTTCCTCTTGCTTCAAAAGCAATGTTTCTTAATACCTATGTTGATGACGTCTTGTGTGGTTCAGATGATGTCAAGCAGCTGCTATAGCTGAAATCTCAATTAACAGAGCTTTTACAGAAAGGCAATTTTACTCTTCATAAATGGTGCTCAAATGTACCTAAAGTTCTGAATGATATTCCAAATGAAAACAAATATTTTAAAGAAATTGACATCAACAAAAATAATGTTGTTAAAACCTTGGGTATAAAATATGACGTCATTCCCGATCAATTTACATTCAAATGTCCAGTCTCTGATGAAAATTTAAATACAAAAAGAAAAATACTGAGTTATATTGGGAAAATGTTTGATCCATTGGGATTAATTGGTCCAATTATCGTCATTGCCAAATTGTTCATGCAAGAGCTTTGGTCTCTAAAGACTGACTGGGATGCTGTATTACCCCTTCCACAACTCAACAAGTGGAATAAGTTCATCTCTAATCTGGTTTTGATGGGTACTCTAACAGTTCCCCGGGGCATTTCATGTCACGCTATAAAGACGGTAGAACTTGTTGGTTACGCAGACGCCTCATTTAAAGCATATGGTTGTTGCATTTACTTACGTTTGATCGACCAAGAAGGTATAGTCTCTGTAAACTTGCTATGCTCCAAGTCGCGTGTAGCTCCACTGAATAAAACCGTGACAATCCCTAAGCTAGAGCTTAACAGCGCCCATCTTCTTGCTCAAGTAGCAAATAGAATTTATGGCACTTTGAAAACTCGATATCCTGAAATTAAAGCTAACCTTTACAGTGATTCACAAATCACTCTAGCATGGATTAAGTCTTCGAATTTAAAATCCGTTCCTTACGTGACTAATAGGGTCAAACAAATTAAAAAGCTGGTGCCAGACTTTGAGTGGTCTTACATAAACACTCTGAACAATCCAGCAGACCTCCTGTCGAGAGGCTGCGACCCACATAAGCTCCAGGATAATAAACTCTGGTGGCATGGGCCAACACAGCTGGCAGACAAAAATTTTGAACATTCTGTCAGTGATGCCATTTTACCAATTTCTACTCCTACAGATGTAATAATGCCTGTAGTTAATGTCTGTGACATAAATCCGCAGTCTTATGACGACCAACTTCTTTATGACTTAATTACTAGATCATCAGATTTAGGCAAACTGCAAAGGATTGTTGCATACATTATGCGCTTTTACAACAATTGTCATAGAAAAGATAATCCTATCCATGGGTCATTAACCTCAAATGAACTCTACAATGCACTAAATATCATAATTCGTTGCGTGCAAAATAAACATTTTGCAAAAGAGATACAGTGTCTTAAAAATGGCTCTCCTATTAAGTCGGTTGTCTAATCTACATCCCTTTTTAGATCATGCTGGTGTCCTCAGGGTCGGTGGCCGACTTCATAATGCCACTTCCATTTCCTATGAGAAAAAGCATCCTGCAATTCTGCCAAAAGGCTGTCATTTAACTTCTATTCTTATCTGCATGGAACATGTGCGGTTACTACATGCAGGTGCTAAGTTAGTCCTTAGCTCGCTCTCTCAGCGTTTCTGGCTTATAAGCGGCATTCGTAAAGTCAAAAAGGTCGTAAATAAATGTGTCAAATGCTTCCGACTCAAGGCTGCAGCTTCTACTCAGCTTATGGGGTCAATACCTAAGGAGAGACTTACTACCTCTAGACCTTTCTCAGTCGTCGGCGTCGATTTTTGTGGACCCTTCAATGTGAAGGTGTCAAGGATTCGTAAACCAATTATTACTAAAGGTTATGTTGCCCTTTTCGTCTGCTTTTCCACCAAAGCTGTTCACATGGAACTAGTTAGTGATCTCACTACAGACGCCTTCCTTGCGTGTCTAAAGCGATTCATCGCCCGTCGTGGCATGCCGCAAAAAATATTTTGCGACAACGCAAAGACCTTTAAAGGTGCTGCAAATGAGCTAGATGCTCTACATAAACTTTTTGTTTCCAAAGACCATGTTGATGCAATAGAAAATTATTGCATTCCAAACTATATATCCTTCAAGTTCATCCCCAGCTACTCTCCCGAATTCGGAGGCTTATGGGAAGCTGGGGTGAAAAGTTTTAAGTACCACTTTAAAAGGATTGTTGGTACACTTACTTTGACATTTGAAGCCTTGTACACGGTTGTGACAGAAATAGAGGCGGTTCTTAATTCAAGACCCCTGCTTCCCATGAGCTCCGATGTGTCTAACTTCCAATATTTGACACCTAGTCACTTCCTAATAGGCACAGCTTCTATGAGCTTTCCTGAACGTGAACTTTCAAGTGTACATATAAACAGATTAAAATTCTGGCAGTCATTAACCAAAATTAAACAGGACTTTTGGAAGGTCTGGTCAGGTGATTATCTCACACAATTACAGAGCAGACCCAAATGGCAGCAGGTTAAAACTAATTTAAAAGAAGGTGATCTTGTCATTGTTAGAAATGATAACACTGCTCCAATGTCATGGCCTATGGCCAGAATTGTAAGGATAGTCCCCAGACCAGACCAATTGGTTAGAGTCGCTGAAATAAAAATGTCAAATAATAAAACATATCTTAGATCTTTAAGAAAACTAAGTCCATTGCCTATAAATTAAAAAATAAATTAGTGCTTAAAAATAAAACAAAGTGTGTAAAAATAAAATTGTAAAAGATTTCTTAAATAATTTTGTAGTATATTCATAACTTACTAAAACAAAATGTTTTTAGTTTATAGAATGGAAATTATATTTAAGTTTAATAACCTTAAGAAATATTAAGATATAACTTAAAATTGCTCTTTACTAAACTAACTTGTTAAAAAGAAAAATAATTCTATTACAAAATATTAAAAATGTAGAAGATTGTTTGACGGGATTGTCAATGTGGGGAGTCAAACGAAGAAACAAAATATCCAATAGGTTTGTCCACTCCAGCGTTTATTTGCGAGACGATATTACAATAGTTGACAAAGGTATGCTTGCTATCTTTAGAGTAACCTAGAGCACCTAACAAACAGTCCCACAATGTGGAAGCTATCTGCAGGTCCCTATCCGTACGTATGGTACTGTCGTCTAGAATCGGAGTGTCCCACAATGTGGAAGCACCCTTACGCAGAACGGCAGCAGCCTACGAATTCTTCAAAATATGCAGGTTCAATGCCTGCCCCAATTAAATTAAAAACAAACATTGATACCGCGTTCTAAAAGACAACTAGCGCCATCTGTTGTTAAGCGGGTGTACTAATAAATGGTTCGTGTTGATGTTGTGATTCTTGTAGATGCTGGGTGATAATATGGGGTGTTACAAAAATATTTATATTTCAAGTTCATTTATAAATAAAAGGAATACTTACTTACTTACCTTAGAGATTACTTACCTTATATAAAAGTAGAGTCTTTATTTTCTTCAGTTCAAAATGTAAACTTCTAAACTACTTAGCTTTTAAGAAACTTTGTTTTTGTTAGATGTTGTCACTGGCCCTGGCCCAACTATGTTTAATAAATAATTATTAACATAAAATATTTAGTAATTTTTAAGTCATGCTCAATGACAACACCTATATTTTTTTATTACTATGGCAACATTGTACGTCATTTCCTTCTAATTTTTCTACTCCATTTTTTTGCTGTATAACGGTTGCAAATAATTCTTTTAAAATAAACCAAAAGTGCTCAATTTCAAACTGGTTTTTATTCCAACACCGTGATTTATGTATGTTCCCATCTTTTTCTATCCTATTGGTTGTGAGGTGGATAACCAACCTCGTCAATCCTGGTGCGAGGGTTATTATTGAGCCGCCAAATGCCCCTGACATGGCTCATGTAACGACTACTTATTACATCAGTAAGCAGTAACCGGGACCAAAGCCCATTGTTTTTTTAACTATTGTGTCTGGAAATCTTGGCCTCACAAGGATGAAACAAAACAGTTTAAAAAATATTGATTAAAATGGCCATCACTGGCACGTTTACCCTTTACTAGGGCAGGCATAAATAAAAGAGGTGGTAGCTGTTCACTCAAAAGTTAAATACCTTGAACAGCTGATTGCTACGTAGTGTTGTGCAAATTTGAATTTATTACATGAAGACCTAGAATTCAATTGCTCATAACTAATGCAAATATGAATTTAGGCGGCCAATACTCTCGCATGTGATTTGTAGATAGTGACAGAGTAGGCACACTTCGGGTTGATACCCCCGTTCCGTTACACCCTGTATACCTGTAACTCAAGCTAATTATAAGAAATGTTGGCATGTATTACAGAGTAGGTACAACAATAAACGACTTATGTCAAATTGTATTTTAAAGCGCTTGTTTAGCCAGAAAAATGTCAACACGGAATCATCCACTGCTTTGAAAGAATTGTTAGATAATACGACAGACTGTTTGCATGAATTATCAAATCTAGGTATAAAAACTGATGATTGGGATAAGTATTATCGTAATTTATGTGCTATGTTTGAAGTTGGACGTTGAATCGCGCAAGCAATGGGAATTGCATGCAAGTAACTCAGGCGACGATTTACCGTCTTTCACGCAGTTCAAAGAGTTTCTGGAGAATCGTTTTCGCGCTTTAGAAATGATCGAACCTACAAAGCTTAAATATAAATCTGCTTCTAACCACATTCATAACCCAAAAGTTTTGCACGCTGCCTCTTCTAACGCTACTAAATCGAGTGTATGTAGCCTTTGCGCAGGAGATCATAAGCTACATCAATGTGAACAGCTAAAAAATAAAGATGTTGTTAAGCGTCGGGAGCTATCAACTTCTCTTGGTGTATGCTTTAATTGCCTTGGGGAAAATCATACAAGCTTGAAGTGTCCGCGCTCATCAACCAAATGCCTTATTTGCCGTCGGAAACATCATACGCTACTCCATCCGCAGGGTCCGGAGCATGCTCGCGCTGGGAACATATCTGCGAGCAACAAACCTGAAAACATAGTACCGGAAGCGCCCCCAGTGGCGCAGGAGACCATACCAAACATAAACGCTCATTTCTTGACAGGAGATGTTCAGTGTCAAACACTATTAGCTACAGCTTTGATAAAAGCTGAGTCTAGAAATGGGCAGTCGCAGATACTGAGAGCTTGGATAGATCAAGGCTCTCAAGCATCTTTTATATCGGAATCAGCTGTGCAATTTTTGCAACTAACTAAAATAGCTGCCAAGAGCACTATTACTGGATTGGGCGGAGGCAAGAGTGGCTTAACGTTAAAGCATGTCGTTATGGTCAATATCCAGTCACTTCATACTCCCGACTTCCAAATGCAAATCAAAGCACACGTAATAGGTAAGATCACATCGATGTTACCAGAACGAAGATTTTTACTAACCGAGTGGTCAGATTTACAAAAACTTACCTTGGCTGATCCTCAATACAATCAACCGAATAAGGTCGATGTCTTATTAGGTGCTGAAGTGTATTGCAAAATTATGAAGGATGGACTTTTAGGGTTTTTATGTGTTCTATTACTTTGGGCTACTAGGAGATAAAGAAGAAGTCATATTAACGTTCACGCACTGCACATTTATTAGGTTCTTTAACAATTGAAATAATTATAATTAACAGGCTACTGACGCGAGTGGAGGGAGCGCGGTATGGGAAACAACTGGTTGGCGCCGTTGCGCCCGCACAGAATTGCTGACTCCGATTTTAGGAATAATACACTGTGTGTCCCTACATCATTCCCCCTCCATCTTCAAAATTTTCATAACAAAAAAAAAAATTAGATTCTAACATTTAAAAATTAATTACTGAACCCTAATTTCTCAGAAATTCAATGCGTGCAGCAACGTAGTGCCCCAGCGCCTATCGCTAGCTGCAACTTGACACCTGCGATCAGCGCGTCCGCCTATCGCACGTATACAAGCACATGCTACCTAACTATTATAACACGATGCAATTTACAATATTTATCTAGGTTAACTATCCCTGTCGTGAACCTTAAAAAAAAATACTTAATTACTAAATTTACTTACTATTTGTATTATATATTAATAGATATTAATAGAGGGACACTCGTACATTGAATACAACCATCACTAAAATGTGGGAACTCGCTCCGAAACAGGGTGCGCTGTCGCTGCTACCGCTAGGGCGCCCCTTTCCATTGACGAAACCATGTCCTTGACTATGGCAGACCTGGCCTGCTGACCACAACGCCTGCATCCTTTGGACATTAACACTAAACCCACGATGACAATAATACAAATTAGAAAAACACTAAGCAGTTCCACCTTCTTCTCCATAGTCGCGGTGGCGTTGGCGTCGTTAGCTCCGACTTGAGCTATAACGACTTCCTCATTCTTACTTTGCGGATTACCCATAATAGAAATAATACTCATCTGGTTAGCAAGAGCGACCAGATGCTGCAGTGTCCGTCTATTAAATTAATACAAAAAATCTTTTAAACTACTTAAATACTAACTTTTTTGCTTGCTTCAAAATTATTTTAAACACTAGATAATTTTGTGCAATTATCGCTCACATAAGAAAATTCCGAATTAACATTTCTGCATTAGAATTTAGAATTAACAAAATTCATTCTTGAACCAGTTTTGATCTGAACTTCGTACCTAAGCTTACTACCGGGCGATATAGTAAACAGAGGTAAGTAGGTTAGTATACACACGAGCAACTATACACACAGGCAAGAACGATTACGATATTACATTTCAGAGTCAAATGTGTTTGTTTAAGTATATTTGGTTTACGCTAATTTATTCTAGAAATATGTTATTTTTATGCTCATCTACTATCTAATTCTAACTCTAAGCGCTTAGATTCCCCATAGGGACATAATATATTTTATGTCGCGACATGTACCTACAAGAATATTAACTAAAAAAAGAAGATTTCACAAGTGTCTCTAAATTTAACAGGTGGCTTCACTACTCTGCCACTTTTAGTTACCCTATCACTAGTTCTTTTTGTAATGTAGGTAGTACAATAATCATAATTGTATTTCTGTAATGAGGGTAGTCGCAGATGCAATCAGTCTAGAATATACCGTTGAATGATCAGCTGTGCGTATCATTGTTCCCTGTTCTAGTAAATACTTCAGTGGCGACAGGCTAATAAAATCGGGTTTTACGCGTGTTACGAACATAATACAACAATAGACAATGTCAATCGGCAAGCTAAGTGAGTTTGATGTGAGGTCCGGGTCGTGGTCGTCGTACGTAGACAGACTGGAGATGTACTTCAAGGTCAACAAGGTCGACAGAGAATTGAAGCTGCCAACGTTGATTGCAACTATGGGGGAGGAGGCATATGAGTTGCTCGTCAACCTCGCAAGTCCAAAGAAGCCATCGGAATTATCGTACGATGACGTGGTCGACTTGATGCGAAAACATTTACAACCGACACCGTCATTATTAGCGGAGAGATACCGATTTAGACAGAAACGACAGGGTAACGGAGAAGACATTGCAACTTACGTAGCGGAACTAAAAAAGTTGTCTCGTAATTGTAAATTCGCAGCGAACTTAAACGACAATTTGCGGGATCAATTTGTTTGTGGGATCAGAAGTGACGTCATCAGGCAACGGTTGTTCGCGGAAGAAGACTCTTTTACATTCGCACAAGCAGTGAGATTGGCGAGTTCCTTAGAAGCGGCGGAGAGGGATTCGGCCGTGGTGGACAATGGCTGCGGTAATACTTCCACGAGCACGAAATCGACGTGTGAAGTCCATGCCCTGACGGCGGGCAGCCAGCGGGCTGGCGGAGCGGGGGCGGCGCGCGCGGCGGCGCGGCCGGGCGCGCGGCCAGCTGACACGCGGCGGCAGGCGGCCGCTAGGACTAGGAACTGTGGAGCTTGCGGAGCGACTAACCATGACTTTGCTACATGTCGGTTCCGGGATTACGTATGCAGTAAATGCCAAGCTACAGGGCATTTGCGGCGGGTGTGCCCGGAACGGGAGCAGCTGGGACAAACATCGCGGGGAAGGCCTTACCACCGCCGGGGAGGACAGCGCGGAGGGTTTCATTTCGGTGACGTCGGTCGCGGGTCCAGCGAGGAAGACGACGGGGACATCGAGGAGAATATAAACCTGTTATCGTTAAATAATTACAAGGCTGTGAGTATACCGGTCTTTATTGACAATAAAATGATACCAATGGAGATAGATACGGGAACCGCTATTTCGTGTATAAACAAAGATACTTATAATGCCTATTTTTCTCATTTGTGTATAGAAAGTGATAATACAGTGTTGAGATTTTACAATGGGTCTAAAATTAAACCTTTAGGCATAATACGGCCACTAGTTCGATACCAGGACCGAGAAAAAAGATTAGAATTGTTCGTAATAAAGGACGGTACTACTACATTAATAGGGAGGCAATGGTTAGCCGAACTCCAGATTGATGTACCTAAGTTGTACTGCAATTTTGTATCGAGTCATAAAGCGGGTCAATTAGATAATCAGATTTGTGATTTACTCGACAGATATAGGGAGATATTCAGCAAGGGACTGGGGCGGTATGCGGGAGGCAAGGCGACGTTGCGTGTGCGAGAGGACGCGGCGCCCGTGTTCCATCGCGCGCGGCCGTTGCCGTATGCGCTGCGCGAGCGAGTCGACGCGGCGTTGGATGAGATGCTGCGAGCTGGTGTCATCGAGCCCGTCGACTGCTCCGACTGGGCCTCGCCGCTCGTGCCCATCAACAAACCTGACGGTACACTTAGAATCTGTGCGGATTATAAGGCGACTTTAAATCCGGTTTTACTGATCGACCGCTACCCGTTGCCAAAGATAGAAGATGTATTAGTGGGGTTAAATGGTTCACGTTATTTTAGCAAGATAGATTTATCTCAAGCTTATAACCAGATAGAATTGGACGAATCAAAAGTATACACGGTTATTAACACACACCGGGGATTATTTCGTTATAATAGGTTAGTCTACGGTCTAGCGTCAAGTGTAGGTATTTTCCAACGCATAATGATGAACTTATTTAGAGGAGTGCCAAATGTTCAAGTATTCTTAGATGATGTCATAATCGGGGGCAAGACGAAAATGGAACATTTGCAAGCGTTAAGTATGGTTCTACAGAGATTGCATAGTAACGGATTAAAGCTGAAAAGGAGCAAATGCGTATTTTTGGTAGATGAAGTTACATACTTGGGGAATATCGTATCAAGGGAAGGTATAAAAGCAGATACTTCTAAAATAGACGCTATAAAGGAAATCCAAACACCGAAAAATGTTTCGGATTTACGCTCCTTTTTGGGTTTAGTTAACTTCTTTGCAAAGTTTGTTAAAAATTTTAGTTTTGTATTATCGCCGCTATACAATCTGTTACGTAAGGGGGTCGAGTGGATGTGGAATAGTAAATGCGAGCAGGCATTCCGCCAGGTAAAAAAATTGTTGTCGAGCGCAGACGTGCTGGCGCACTACGACCCGTCGCGACCCGTGGTGGTGACATGCGACGCCAGCCCGTGCGGGGTGGGTGGCGTGCTGGCGCAGCGCGACCACCGGGGCCGCGAGCGGCCCGTGGCCTATGCTTCGCGCTCGCTTACACCGGCGGAAAAGAATTACTCACAGATCCACCGTGAGGCCCTTGCGATAATATTTTGTATGAAGAAATTCCATCAATACCTGTACGGTCGTCATTTTCTCTTGCGAACAGATCATAAGCCGCTAGTTTCAATACTAAATCCTTGTAAAGGTATTCCCACCATGACAGCCAGCCGCATGCAACGTTGGGCCGTAATTTTGTCAGCGTACGATTACGATATTGAGTATATAAAATCCAAAGACAATTGTGCCGACGGACTATCACGACTGCCGATTACGGAACAATTAAATAACAAGAATAATGATAAAATACCCGAGCAAACTTATTTGCATTTTGCGCAGGAGGCTTTACTTTTAAATTACAATGAAATTAAAAAACATACACAGAGTGATCCCATATTAGGCAGGGTACTAAGTTATATTCGCGATGGCTGGCCTACAGACTGCGATATATTAGGGTTGCAGCCGTACATTAATAGGAAACAGGAATTGTATGAAGAACTGGGTTGTGTAATGTGGGGTCACAGGGTAGTGATTCCGGAAAAATGTAGGACTAGGGTGCTTGAAATAATTCATGAACCTCATATGGGCATAGTGAAGTCGAAGGCGTTGGCACGCAGTTACGTGTGGTGGCCCGGCGTGGACGAGGCGGTGGAGGCGGCGAGCCGCGCGTGCGGCACGTGCGCCGCTGTGGCCGACGCGCCGCCGCGCCGCGCGCCGCAGCCCTGGCCGTGGCCGCAGCGGCCCTGGGCCAGGCTCCATTTGGATTTCATGGGGCCCATCAATGGTAGAACCTATCTAGTCATCGTAGATGCTATGTCCAAGTGGTTGGAAGTATTTCAGGTGCCCAGTACCGCGGCCGGCGCTAATATAGAACGGTTACGGGAGCTATGGAGTAGGTGGGGACTGCCGAAGCAAATTATAAGTGACAATGGGCCACCTTTCACTAGTAAGGAATTCCAAAATTTTGTTTCGAAAGACGGCATTGAACATATTTTTACCGCACCATATCACCCCTCGTCGAATGGGGCTGCGGAAAATGCCGTAAAAACAATGAAAAGGGTTATTAAGAAAGCAATAGTAGATAATATTAATATCAATCAAGCGTTGCAAACATTTTTGTTATATTATAGGAACACAGAACACACGTCGACGGGCGAAAGTCCTGCTATATTAATGATGAATAGACGATTACGTACTCGGTTAGATATGTTAAAGCCAGATAGGGAAAATAAAGTACGACTAGCTCAAAAACGACAGTTGGACGCGGCCGGAGGAAAAACTGGTAGGAATATACAAGTAGGCGACTACGTATGGTACCGTCAATTTTTAAAAGGGGAGAAGTGGGTGCCAGGTAAGGTAACAGAGGCTTTAGGTACCACTAATTTCACGGTCTCTGATGGTGATGGTGTACAATCCCATAGACATGTCGATCAGTTAAAACGTAGGTCACGGAGTTCACTCATTTTCCCCACAGATTCTAGGGAAACAGATAGTACTCAAGAGACAAACAAGTCTGACGTGGTCAGGTCAGTGAGTGACCGGTCGGAGGGGTCGACAGAGCCGGGGACACAGGCGTCGCCTGCCAGGGCGGCTACGACTTCGGACACGGAGTATGAGGAAGCGACGTCGGAACCGGAGTCTGGCAACCAGCCGATCGCAACCGCACCGACGACGCTTACGCCTACCCCTATATCGCCCCATACCCGTCCTATTCGGAGATGTAGATTAGGAAAAGAAGTTAGATATAAGTTTTAGCTGTAAGTTTGTTGTAAATGATAAGTTGTATAAGCGTAAATTGTTGTGTACCTATAAAAATTGTAATAGTATAGTTTAGTGGTTAAGATTTCTTGTAAGGGTTACTATAAGTTAAGTTGGTGTTGTAGTATGAATTAAGGGTGAAGGGATGTAATGTAGGTAGTACAATAATCATAATTGTATTTCTGTAATGAGGGTAGTCGCAGATGCAATCAGTCTAGAATATACCGTTGAACGATCAGCTGTGCGTATCATTGTTCCCTGTTCTAGTAAATACTTCACTTTTCAAACGGGATTCATAATTTTTTTCCGATTCCGTAACTGGCGTTGTCTGCTCGTTTGTTTCGGACTTATCTACATCATACAAATCCACATAGTACGCAGGTTTTAACCTATCTACCGAAACTCGTACCTTTCTGTTCGGTAACTGTATCAAAAACACTTTTTCATTTCGCTTTAAAACTTTATATGGCCCATCGTACGTAGGCTGTAATGGCTTACGTACGGCGTCATTTCTCAAAAATACAAACTGAGAGGTACGAAGATCGGGATGTACAAATATCGACTTTCTATTATTGTGTACTCTATTAATAGGCTTATAGTTACGTATTGTCTCACGTAACGAAATTATATCAATCAGTTGAAAAAGATCAGAATATTACCAATAATGACTTTGAAGAACTTGAACGCGCTCTTAAAATACATCTACAACAGTGTCTAACTACGAAAACGAAAATCCTAAATCCACCACAAGAAGATTGGATACAGAAGGAAATTATTAATAGAATTAATCGAAGAAATGAGCTGTGGGCAAAACTACAAAAAGACTCCCAAAATATCATCTTGGAATCTGACTTTAAATCTGAAAGGGATGCTACAGCTAACCTAATCAAAAGAACAAAAGACACCTACTACTACAACAAATTCACCAAATGCATCGGAAAACCAAAAAAAAATGATAGATAGAAGATAGATAGATAGAACGTTTATTTGCATGAACACAGTACAATGGTCTTAATAAGTAATATGTATGTCCTTAGTGTATTCAGCCTGCTTGCAGGCGTGCAAATATTAATTTACAATAAAAAGTATAATACAAAAGCTTGAAACAATTGGCATGCACTCAAAACATAAAACTTTCTAAAATCAACAATATTAAAATTTACATTTCCAAAATATCGTGTCATGTTATAACAGGTCAAAATTAAAATTTAAAAAAGAAAAGTCAACGGTTAATAACTAATAATAAGTTAATAACAATACAGGCAATTATTTATCTTTATAGTCTAAAAACTCTCCTACACTATAGAACCCTAAATTACTTATCCATTTTGTTAGAGCGGTTTTGAATATTTTGCCGTTTAATAACTTTAGAGAGTTAGGGAGCTTATTATACACCTCAATGCTCATGTTAAAAACATTCTGTTTGTATAAGTAGGACTTAGAGCTTGGTTGGTGCAAAAGGTTGACATACTGATTCCTCAGTGGTCTCCTTGACACCTGTGAGCGCAATTTGTAGTATTCAGGATGCGTTTTAACGAAGTTACAAATGTCCCTTATATACAAGCAGGGTAGAGGTAGAACATTCAAATTTTTGAATAGAGGTTTACAGCTCTCCAAAAACCAAGCGCCGCAAATAGCCCTGATACATCGCTTCTGTAATCTGAAGACCCTTGTGATCTCAGTTGAATTTCCCCAAATAATAAGACCATAGCTAAGTATTGAGGAGACATATCCGTAGTAGGCCATGAGTGCTGCTTCCTTCGATACTGTTTTTCTTAAGCGGTTTAGGACGAATACAAAGCGTTCTAGCTTAGAGCATATTTTGTCAACGTGGGCTTTCCAGTTCAAATGAGTATCAATAACAATCCCTAAGAAATCAAACGTATCAACCCTTTCAACGTTACTGTTGTTAAATTGTATATTAGCTAAATTTAACAAATTTGAGTTTGGGTGACGGTATTCCATTAGTTTAGTTTTACTGATATTTATATTTAGATTATTATTATTTAACCAGTTATTCATATCGTTTAGGGCTGATTTTATAGTATCAATATATGTATCGTCATCACAAGCTATTAGAAGTGTGGTGTCATCCGCAAATAATATAGATTTATGTAGCGTTGCTCGTGGGAGATCATTTATGTACAATAAAAACAAAATTGGAGCTATTATGCTACCTTGAGGTACACCAGTGTTATTAACTAAAAACTTAGACATGTACTTCTTTTTAGTAATAACATTATTGACTCTTACCATATTTGTAACCTCAGTGCACTGTTTGCGGCCCTTGAGATAGAGTTCGAACCAATCATAAGCCTTACCTCGGATTCCGTATACTTGTAGTTTTTTCAGTAGATAACCGTGATGGACGAAATCGAATGCTTTTGACATATCGAGAAATATTGACGTCATTGGTATGTTATTATTTAGATTTTTAGTAATAGTCCTCACTAGGTCATAACAAGCTAGTGTTGTTGAACTCCCTTTACGGAAACCAAATTGCTGAGGATGTAGAATATTAAATTTTGTTAAAAATGAGACGAGTCTTTTCTGCATCGCCTTTTCAAAAATTTTTGACAGTATTGGAACAATTGTGATTGGCCTGTAGCACCCGGGGTCTAATCTATCCCCTTTCTTGAACAATGGCTTCACAAGTGCCACTTTTAATTGCGCTGGAAAGTAACCCTGTTCAAAAGTTAAATTTATAAGGTGTGCCAATGGACGCGCAAATGTACGAGCGTTGAGCTTCAAAACAGTTGTGCTAATGTCGTCAATACCACTAGACTTACTATTATTTAAACTCATTATAATGTTGTATGTTTCGCTACTGTCAACTGGTGTCAAGAAAATTGTATGATCATTTATGTCATTGTTGGGTACATTAATGTGTCTAATCAGATGCGGATTATTACTATTAGTCAATTGGATATAATAATTATTAAATATGTCGCAGATGTTTTGGGGGTCATTATATTGAACATTATTAAATTTTATACATTTAATGTCGTTATCGTGATAAGTATTATTAGTGGCCAATGAAATAGTCTTCCATATAGCTTTTGAATTTTTCCCATGTTTACTGATGAATTTTGTATTATTTATTCTTTGTGCCGCGAATATACATTTTCTAAGAAGCTTTATATATTTTTGGACTGACTGTTTTAGTTGCTTACTTTTTTTGCTAGATGTGCGATATGATAGATATAGTTTCCGTTTGGTTTTACACGACTTTTTTAACCCCCTTGTTAGCCACTTTAACTTTGAAGGTCTGTTATTTATTTTAACTTTTATTAGTGGAAAACACAGGTTGTAGAACAATCGCAACGTCTCGTAAAAAAGGTCGAAGGCTTGTGCAGCATTATTGCAGTCTAATATCTCCAGAAATGACAGAGCTGACATACAGTTTTCAAATTTTTTAAGATTTTCTTTGCTGTAATCCCGTCGATATTCGAACCAGGTTGTGAAGACTCTCTGTTTTTTCATAGTAAATGATATCATCTGTGCAGTTTGATGGTCAGATAATCCTAAGGGTATCACAGATGGTTCGGCACGTTTTATGTTGCTGATTATTTGGTCTAGGCATGAGTTAGACCTTGTGGCCACTAAAATATGGGGACTGAAATTAAAGCTATTTATTAAGCTCAACAATTTATCGGTAGAGTTTCCCTTTTTTAGGATATTTATATTCCAATCGCCACATATGACAATTTTTTTCTTATAGTATTTAGTGGTTAAGTATCGTAACAATATGTCTAGTTTGTATAAAAAGATACCAACATGAGCTTTGGTGGGATTTGGGATTCTATATATCGTTACTACTATAAGATTTAGTCCCATGACTTCTACTCCACAACATTCGAAGTAGAACTTTTTGGCTAGTTTTGGAGGAAAGACTAATAGTTTGGTTTCCATAGCTTTTTTTACCAAAATACACGATCCACCTCTATTTTTTTCTCGACAAAAGGTTGCTGTTAGTTTGTAGTTATTTATCTTAATATTTGCTTCTGTACCTTGTTTTACATTTGTTTCTGTGAAACATAAGATGTCAACTTCACTACTATAGCTTTCCAAGTTCTGTATGGTGATGTCAATGAGGTCCGATTTATTACAAATACCGGCAATGTTCTGATGCAGAATCCTAACCTTATTATCACTTGATTCATTTTTAAGTGGTGCAGGGCTTGAAATAGAGGAGTTACTAACATTAATATTATTGACGAAAACATTTTTGGGAATTTGCAACAGATTGACTTTTAGAGTGCTTTACAAACACCTCGATCCATGCAGATAGATCCGCAATGATTGTACTTAGTCCTCTCCTATTAATGTGGCCGTTCATTTTGTTAAACATTGTAAAGTCATAGCTTAATTTTCTATTTGAATCAAAAATATATGCATATTCACAAGTCAGATTATCTAAGTCTAGTAAACGGTTAAAAGCTTCGATTCTTCTATTGTATAAGGTAACATAGTTACCCAGCTTAAAAGTAGGTACACACAATATTATGTTAGTATGACGTATACATTGCAATGAACATCGAATCTTCTCTATCATCTTGTTGTAGTCTGCCGATGCCGTGAACTCTTCTGCAGGAATGAAAATAACACAGAAGTCCTGATGTGTAAAGTCTTGGGTTGTATTATTTATTCCACTAAGAAGTTGATCAATTCTACCGCCTGGAAATGAGTAATGGCAGACTTGTGATTCCGGGAAGGATTTTTCAGCCACTTTTATTAGGTTTTTGTTAGAGCCATTGCTTATCAAACATATCCTTTGATCTCTTAATTTATAATTAGTCTGTGGTCTATTTGGCGTTTTGTCTGCTTGGCTGTCCAAAGGAGTGCTCGAGTTTGCATGCAGTGAATTTTGGTGACTACTTTTAGTCAGGTTCTGAGAATTTAAGTCCGTGTTCGTGGAATCTTCCTCTTGTGTAAAATCTAGCAGTTTTCTATTCAATTTAGCTCTATTTTTCTTCTTTGTATTGTTGTTCTGTGTAGATGTACATACTGTTTTTAGGAGGTTCGTCTCTTTTTCATATTTAGAGATTATTGCCTTTAACTCACTGTTTTCTTTTAAGAGGTTTACAATTTCCTCGTCCGCTGAAGCAAGTTTTTGTTTTAGATCATGAACTTTTGTTGTTAACTCTTCGACGTAGAAAGCGTTTCCAGGCCCTATGTCTGGGCAGCTTCTATTCAAAGCACTTTCGTTTTTTGGGCTTGCAGATGTAAACTCAAGCATGTTATCGCTTTCATCTTCCTCATCACAAAGAGATTCAAAGGAATTTTCTATTTGTACATTTACTTTGTAGTTACGCCTGGTTACATTGTCCGGTGTCTGTTTTGTAGAGATACAGTTAATACATTTCCAAGAACTTTTTCTCTCGGTTTCCATTAAGTAAAATCTCTTTGAAGAAACATTTGCACAATCTATATGGTATTTTCCGTCACATATGCAGCATGTTAAAATTTGTCTGTCTGTAAATGCCTTTTTGCATCTAATACAAATATTGTTATCCTTTGGCGCCATCTGTCGTCGAGCAGTGAAACTATATTATTTTTGACTGCGCCCTCTGTGGTCGAGTAGAATAACTAAAATCGAATTTTTTTGACTGCGCCCTCTGTCGTCGAATAGTGTAACTAAATCAATTTTTGACTGCGCCCTCTATCGTCACGCAGTGGAACTATATTTTTAACTTTCTTATAGAGAACAACGTCAAATATTTGCTTATTTGCGTATTAATTAATTTCTTCTTAAATGTGCAATTAAAATTCATCAAAAAGTAGTTTCAAAAAGAAAAAAAATAATGTTCATTTGATGCGGGATCCGACACCGGGAACTTTGATTCACACGTAGAAGAAAAAGGAATTCTAGTGCACTCGCCGCTACACCAAACAGTTACTGTTTTTTGTATCGAAAATTTGAATCAGATCACAACTATTTATGCGTTTTATAAAGAAGTCCGTTAAAAATTAATATTTAAACTTTTGCACTGTTTCACTTATAATCTTCAAGGATTTTCACTTTATTTGTTAATATAGCTTAGTCACTGATATTTTCACTGAGTTCCCAAAGGGAAAACACACTCCTTCGATGGTTTATTACACTAGTTGGTATAACGTCAATTTAATCGGTTTTCTGTAGATATAAATTGTCACAAACACTTCCGCGCACGATTTGTAGCATACTGATTGCTGTGATGAAATTGTAATTCATAAAACTTGAAAGCTCTATTTTTAAAAATAATTTAACGCGGAGATCTACGATGTTTACTACAAGACGCCCTCTGGCGGAATAAAATGGCTTAATCAAAACGAAATGTCCGATTCCGAAATGTGGAGTTTAATCAATGACCTCTCCAACAATAAAGTAAAGCAGAGTTGTGCTCCTCCCAATCTCGTGAGTAATTCAAAAACTATCACTGACCCTGTTGAAATCTGTAATATATTCAATGACTACTTTTCATCGATAGGATCACTTCTAGCTAAACAAATCCCGGGTCAACCCGATATTCAAACTAATATCTCACTACCAAACGATAATGATTCACCAAAACTAACAAACCTACCCCCTACTACCATCGAGGAAATAAATAAAATAATTAGTAACCTTGACCCCAACTCGAGTACTGGCTTGGACGGAATTACCACCAAAACTATTAAGTGCGTACAACCCTTGATAGTTTCTAAATTAACGGATTGTATAAACGGATTATTAAATAGAGGCCACTTTCCCGATACACTTAAGATTGCCAAAGTCAGTCCTATCCACAAATCTGGTCCTAAAACTGACCCAGGAAACTATAGGCCAATATCCGTCCTTCCTGTGCTTTCAAAGATTCTGGAAAAAGTGCTATATAAACGTTTAGAATCCTACTTAGACTCAATTAGCTTCCTTACAGACCGACAATTTGGTTTTAGACCAAGAAGTAATACCCTTGCAGCGTCAGTAGACTTGGTCACCCAGATAAGACAGAATATAGATAACAAAAAAATTGTTTTAGGAATATTTATAGACCTAAAAAAAGCTTTTGATACGGTGTGTCACAATTTGCTAATTAAAAAACTTCATTCAGTGGGCGTCGGTGGTACTGCGCTAAATATGTTCGAATCTTATCTTAAAAATAGGCAGCAAGTGGTTAAAATTCAGGACTATCAAAGTAAACCCCGGCCCATAACATATGGTGTTCCTCAAGGATCCATACTGGGCCCACTCTTGTTTTTGATCTATATAAACAGTATCACTAATCTAGGACTAAACGGCCACATAACTTTATACGCAGATGACACCTGCTTGTTCTACTTTGGTGGTTCCATACATGGCATAATTGAGACAGCACAAAAAGATTTGGATACCCTATGTAATTGGTTGCAGTCAAACCTACTGACAGTCAATGTTTCCAAAACTGCTTACATCATTTTTAAAGCCAAAAACAAGCATATCCCTACTTATGCACCCCTAACAATAAATAACATACCTCTCCAAGAGAAACATACTGAAAAACATTTAGGGTTGCGACTGGATAGCCAATTGACATGGGGAAATCATATTGAGGCTGTCGGAAAAAAACTATGTTCCTTAATAGGTTCATAGCGAGATCTAGTACGCTGTGCTCCCCGTAAAATGCGAATGACCATCTACAATGCCCTAGTTAAGTCGCACCTTATGTATCTTATAGAAATCTGGGGTAGTGCATGCAAAACCAAACTATCCGAATTACAAGTAATCCAAAACAAACTTATCAAAATTCTTTTTCACTATCCGTATTCAATGCCAACAGCCAAATTGTACGAACAGAGTAATCTAATGAACATAAAACAGTTATATACATACTACACATGCATTCTTATTCGAAAAATAACAAGCGGAATTATCCACACGTCAATTAAGTTCACACAAAAGAGACACGCATCTAAACGCTCCACAAGACGGGCCAGTTTACTGGTACTTCCGAAGATCCGAACTAACTACGGTAAGCGAATGTTTACTAACGAGGGAGCACAACTTTATAATAAATTACCCTCACATGTAAAAAAATGTGAATCAATTAATGAATTTAAGCATAAATTAGCCGAATATATTAAGCAAATTACCTAAATAGTAGTTGTGAGGAGGTGATTGATATAAATCCCAATACAACAAACTATAATGTGTACCTATATTTTTGTGTTAACGAGTGTTATGTGTGACTGTGACCTACAATAGTGCGATGTATATATAGTCCTCCTTGTCGTATCCGACAACGGCGACCTCAGTCTCTTCTCTCGTGCGCTCGAATGTGACTGGCAAAGCCAAACTTTGTTCTGAAAACTCGGTGACATTGGAGGCAGAATAGCTGTCCATCCGAGTTAAAGGTGTAGCTATAGGTGGGTTTGGGACGATCCTTGCGTTTTTGGCGTTTTTCATCGAGCTCTTTCAGACGATTTTGTTCAAAGTTGGCCACCCCTGTTTTGACACAGTGACGCCAAACAGGTCTTAAAACAGCAAGGTCCTCCCAGCGTTCAGTGGAAATATCGCAGGCGGTCAGGTTACGTTTCAAGACGTCCTTGTACCGCAGATATTGTCCCCCACGTTTACGCTTTCCACTCGCTAGTTCGGAGTAGAAGACGAACTTTGGGAGTCTACAGTCATTCATACGGCGGACGTGACCGCACCATCTTAATTGACTGTTCATCAGCAGTGCCTCCATGCCAACCATGCCCGAACGGCGCAACACTTCAGTGTTAGACACGCGATCTTGCCATGTGATCCGTAGGATATTACGGAGACACCGCATGTGGAAGGTGTCCAACTTTCTAATGTCGGTTTTGTACAGGCACCAAGTTTCCGAAGCATACGTCAGTATAGGAAGCACCAGGGCCTTATACACAGAAAGCTTGGTGTGCAGCTTAAGGTCGTGAGATTTCCAGACTCTCTGTGTTAGCTTCCCGAAAGTTGCAGCAGCTTTGGCTATTCGGGTGGGAATTTCAGATGATAAGCGATTGTCACTCCGAATCTGGCTACCGAGGTATTTGAAAGTAGAAACTTCTTCTAAAATCGAGTCACCCAGAGTGACATTCGACTGGTCAGCGTTACAGCCTCTAGGTGGTTGCTTGAGTACTTGGGTCTTAGATACGCTAATAACCAAGCCAAATTTGGAGCACGATTCGCTGAGAGAGTCTAAATAATGCTGCAGGGCTTCAAGTGTATTGGTCATCAGGCATACGTCGTCGGCATAGAGGATGTCCACTATAGAACTGCGCGTTACTTTATTTCTGGCTTTGAAGCGAGAAAGGTCAAAGACACCTTTGTCCGTGCGAACATTTAGATGGATTTGTCCATTGCAGCGAGCAAGTGCGTCGCTCATAACCGCGGCGAAGTACAACGCAAATAAGGTCGGGGCCATTACGCAACCTTGCTTTACGCCTGCCGTGACTGGGAAGTAGTCCGAAAATTCGTTGTTGTGGTGCACCTTAGCCATCATGTTGTCATGGAATTGCCTTATGAGGTTTACGAATTTTGCGGGACAACCAGATTTTGCCAGTACCGTCCAGAGAGCTTGACGTGGAACTCGGTCGAAAGCTTTCTCCAGATCTACGAAGCACATGAACAGCGGTTGATGCTGTTCAAGGCTTTTTTCTTGGATTTGCTTGACGACAAATATTGCGTCCACTGTACCCCTGGATGGCCTAAACCCACACTGGGTCTCTGGCAAAACTTGTTCAGCGAGATGCGATAAGCGTGCGTTGATAATGTGTGCTAAGATTTTACCAGCAGAAGAGAGAAGAGAGATACCTCTGTAGGACCCACAATCTGATATATTGCCCTTTCCTTTATAGAGTTTACAAATAGAGGCATCTCTCCATTCCTGAGGAATTATTTCCGACTCCCAGACTCTTAAAACAAGTTCGAAGAGTCTGCCCTGGATGTTCACGCCGCTGTACTTGTAAACTTCCGCAGGTAGACCATCAAAGCCAGGCGCTTTAGCATTTTTTAGCCTCATTAGTGCTTGATTAAACTCATCAGGTGAAGGAGGATCAGCGAGATGTTCGGCGACAGGTAATTTTTCGAGGTTATTGACGTACTCAAAGTCAGTTGTTTGCATAGCAGGATTCAGGACGTCATGAAAATGTTCAGCCCACCTACGTAGTATATCATTTTGGTTGGTAAGGCGTTCATTACCATTACGAGAGAATACTGGTGCCGATTTCCTGCAAGTTGGACCAAAAACGCCCTGAATGTTCTCGAAAAATTTACCTGTTTGGTTAGTGTCAGCATAGTGCTGAATTTCAGCTGCTTTGTCCGCCCACCAGCGGTCTTTAAGTGCGCGCACTTTGGTCTTAAACAGTTGATGAACAGATTTGGCGTCATTACCCGGATTACGCAGAGAATGCCGGTGATTCTCAAAAAGAACCTTGACGTCTGCGTCACAGGCATCAAACCAGTCCTGGCTCTTCTTGGGAGGTTTTCCCAGAATTCGCTCTGCGCTCTCCCTAAGATCTTTGGAGTAAATCGCCCAGCTGTCATCTATAGACGCATCCGTAGTATCCGAGATTAAAGCGCCAAAATCATCATCAAAAGTTTTACCCAGTTCTTTGGAATGCATCAAGTTCGAGTACGCAAGTTTGGTAGACTTTTTGTGGTTTGCTCGTCGGGGAAATTGGAGACTGATGCGTAACTTAGATCTTATAAGTCTGTGGTCAGTCCAACCTTGAGCACCCCTCATTGCTCTTGTTATAAGAACGTCGCTCAGATGTTTTTTGCGTACGATTACGTAGTCCAAAAGATGCCAGTGTTTGGAACGAGGGTGCATCCATGATGTTTTATACTTTTCGGGCAAACGAAAAATGGTGTTAGTCAGGCACAGTTCAAACTCGGCACATAGAGTCAGCAAATCAAGGCCGTTGGCATTGCAGTTACCGACTCCATGACGGCCGAGGATCCCCGCCCAAGAACTGTACTCCGAACCCACGCGAGCATTGAAGTCTCCTAGCAAGACAATTCTGTCATGAGATGGAATATGACGTAGGGTATCGCGCAGATCCTGGTAGAATTTAATTTTGACTTCATCAGACGACGGCAATGTAGGTGCGTAGATGCTTATGAGGTGTAGATGTTTCTTAGTTGGAAGAGGAAGGCGCAGAGTAATGATGCGATCACTAATCCCCTTGGGAAGATCTTGCATTGAACGCGCTAAGCTATTACGAACGGCAAAACCTACACCACTTGATGCTCTTTCCGTGTCTGGTTTCCCGCTCCAGAAGTAGGTGTAGCCACCAAGTTGTTCACACAATTCTCCATAGCCGGAAAGATGGGTTTCACTAATAGCAGCGATATCTATGTTATACCGCGCCAGCTCTCTGGCTACAAGGGCAGTTTTCCTTTCAGGACACAGGTTGTTGTCACTGTCAAGTAAAGTTCGGACGTTCCACGCTCCTATTATGAGATCTGTTTCCTTAATATTAGTATATTTATTTCTTAGATTCTTTCGACCGCATTAAATTGATGACCAGGCGACCGCGGTGAGCCACCTGGGGGTATTAACGGAACGGACTATGTATAGGCCACCTTTTCTAGGCCCCTCCCCTGATTGGGGAAAGCAGAGCGATCCTAAATAGGGCTGCTTTGCCGCCGGACGTGCTGCCGAACCCGTCTCCCCGTCCCACTCGGATTCAGGAGCGACCACTCTCGTCCGGCCGCCTACGTGCAGAAGTCAGCTAAGGCCCGGGCACATCAGACCCAGCACCCCACCACCAACCGTCCATCGCCGCAGGGCTTTATTGTTCAGAGTACCAAAAGAGAACAGCCAAGGTCAACTGCGCGTGAGTGTATTTTAGGTGCATAAGTGATTGCGCAGCCACATATCCACCCTCTCGTCTTCAGGATCCGGGCATCAGTGGACCGGAGAACCGGTACGACTGATAGGACCCAGAAGATGCAGCAACTGGCCGCACGTTATTAAAAGACTCCAACGTGCGCCCTTTAAGGCGTGTTGCATCGCCCTGCTATGTCGCTATGGTAGCCGGAAGCGTTTGTCTATCGACGATGCTCGCCTGCCATACCGACACAGACTTTGGTACGATTTAGGGAGACGACCGTCTAGCTATACACTATAGCCCCCTTCATTAGGTTTAGCCCACGGAACACCGTGGTTTCCAGGGTGTGGCCGCTGTAGGTACCATACAGCTACGAGGAGCCACTAATGAAGAGATTTAGGAGCCTCGCACTACTACAGAGCAGTAGCCATGCGAGCCCCCGTTACACCGTGCGATGTAAGTGTGATATGAACGACAACATATTAATGTAATTAAGTTCTCCTTCTCATGTAAGTGATTCATTATCTTTAATGAGAATAAAGTTTCTTTAAACCTAACTTATTGATGTCTACACAAGATTCACTTTTCCTTGCATTGTATTCGTAAAAGTCCGACGGTAAACGTAACACTCTGCCGTAAGTCATTTCCGCGGCACTGACACTGTTATCACTATGCACTGCGGCCCTAAGGCCTAACAACACGGTTGATAACTCGTTAATCCACGAACTCTCGCTAGCGCTTAACCTCGCCGTCAAGGACTCCTTCAACGCTCTGTGCCATCTCTCTATTGCCCCGTTGGCTTGCGGATGATAGGGCGTTGTACGCAGCTTGTTGACACCTAACAGTTTCATCAGTTCTCCAAATAACTGACTATCGAACTGTCGACCCTGGTCTGAGGTTAACTTTATAGGACATCCGAATCGCGAGACCCAGCCGTCATAAACCAACTTCGCGACGGTCTCGGCAGTGCCGTCCTTCATCGGAAAGGCTTCCGGCCAACGCGTTGCTCTATCAATCATAGTCAAAAGGTATCTATAACCGTCTTCTGTAGTAGGTAAGGGACCTACTATATCAATGTGAAGGTGTTCAAATCTATCACATTCCTGAAACATTCCAATCTCTGACGTAGAATGACGATTGACCTTCGCTCGCTGGCACGGCAAACATGCCCGCGCCCAATCACCAACATCTTTGTTCATTCCTGGCCAGAAAAATCTACTCGCCAACATCCGTCGGGTTACTCTAACACCAGGATGACTAAGATTATGTACTGAGTCAAAAGCAGATTTGCGAAACTCCTTGGTTAGATATGGCCTAACCGTTTCTGTTGACGTATCACAAAATATAGTTTTTCCGGTATGCGGTACAACTATTTTCTTCATAACAACGTGACTGCCAAACTCATTACGTTTCAAATATTCATCGTTCTTCTGAGCTTCTGCTAACTGTGCACAATCTATTGTAGTTGGACTACATACTGTTTCTATGCGCGATAAGGCATCCGCAACAATGTTGTCATTATGTGACGTATGTCGGTAGTGAATTCGCTTATTACTGTCAAATATCTAGTACGCCTTGGCGTTTCTTTCTCCGGATTAATTTTCGAAAATGCAAAAGACAACGGTTTGTGATCCGATTACTGCTAAAGGTTCCACTGGTGGTGGTGGGGGGGGGGGGGGGGGGGGTGTATTATCCGGCATTTTCCACTGTCACTATTATCACTTAAAAAAACACAAATTAACCTTTTAAGGCGACTAAAATCGCGTGTGCGCTCCCCCGCTAGCCTGTAGCCACGCGGCAAATAGGCCCGCGCCGCGTGGCGAGTTGTTTCCTGATTCAGCAGATTTAAAAATGTTCAAATTCACTCTAGGGGTCACCAGTTTAGGGTTTTTATGTGTTCTATTACTTTGGGCTACTAGGAGATAAAGAAGAAGTCATATTAACGTTCACGCACTGCACATTTATTAGGTTCTTTAACAATTGAAATAATTATAATTAACAGGCTACTGACGCGAGTGGAGGGAGCGCGGTATGGGAAACAACTGGTTGGCGCCGTTGCGCCCGCACAGAATTGCTGACTCCGATTTTAGGAATAATACACTGTGTGTCCCTACAGACTTATTAAAAGTCCTGCAAACACTACCATTGCTCAAGATACCTACCTGGGTTGGATCTTGTCTGGCACGGTGGGCGGTAATCGTGATGTAATGGTCAGGACTGTCAACAGATGTCGCTGGCAACCTCATTTTCAATATTTTAGGTTTGTTGACATTTCATTTTGATCGGAGGGTAGCTGCCGCGAACCTTCAAGTTTCTTTGTCTGACAGATAGCATTAATACGGAAATTGATTTCGCAAATCAATGTTGTGAATTTGTTTCACGACGAATTGGCGATAGTCTTATCAGTTTTCATCATATTTTGTGCGTTCTAATAAGTTCCTGTCACGGGGTAAGTTAGTTGTTATTTTGTAGCAGTTGAACAGTAAAAATTAGTGTCACAAAGTAGTGCGACTTCATTTCATAATTACTTGTTACAGCGTATGGAAACGCCCTTTTTGGATTTGATAAAGTGATTGTGATCAAGTAGGTACCTCAAAGTTAGTCTGCGGTTTGGAAGGCATTTCGGATTTCATCTATGACGAGGAATAATCTATTGCACTGAAGATTCATCGAACGTAGCCGGCCTTTTCGCCGCTTTAATTGAGAACGCGGTAGCGCAGCGGTCTAGGAACCGTCGTACCACTCTGCGGCACCCGGGATCGAATCCTCGCGGGGTTCAGTTTTTGAATAACTTTTTTTTTGTTTTATTTTTTATTTTTTTTGCTTTTAGCTAAGGACTAATTCCTAACCTACATTTTATAAGTTAAGCACCTGTACGGATATTTACACTTTGTTTATTTTTTTATTTTTACCATTAAGACATAAAGACCATTGGTGGCTAATTAACGAAATCAGGAATTGTTCACACTTGTATGTATAAAATGGATGTTAATTCATTACTCAAGGATGAACTTGAATTTGAGTTGGCTTGTAGGGGTGTCACAGATTGTAAAACGGTGAAATCTATGCGTAAAATCTTAAGACAAATTTTTAGTCAAGAAACAACGGGTGAATCTTCTATACAATTTAAGGTTCCCCAGTCATGCCTTGCAAATCCTTCAACTGAACTCACAACTTGTGAAATTAAGTTAAGAACTTTGTCAGATTCGTTGAATGAAATAATAGGCGTTCCGGAGCGGTTAGTCATCAGGCGTATTCGTTCTCGTTTACTTCATGTAGAAAATCGTTGCAAACTCGTCATTCCTGTTGAGGAGGGTGATACTCTTAAACAGATAAACACTCTGGGGAAGATACGAGAAATTATGGCGTTGGCAGATTCTCTTTCAGAGGTGGAAGACGAGGATGACTCAGAAGGTTTAACTGAAGAGGATAAAGAGATTTTGCATAAATCCCTAGGAGAGGAAGCTCTTAAGGTCATACACAATATAATAAAACTAGTCCTAAATACAATAGTTCACCATTAGCTTCTACCTCCAAAACCGTTCCTTGTGGCGAAGATGACGTCAATAAAAGGAAGTTGGTTCCGCTCAAGGATTGGGGTGTTAAATTCAACGGAAAAGGTAACATGAGCATAAATGCATTCTTGGAAAGAATCGACGAGCTCAAGGAAGCACGTAATGCTAGTAATGACGACCTTTTCCGCTACGTCATTGACCTATTTGAGGAGGACGCTCTCATTTGGTTTAGAGCTAATCGAGCAAACGCTTCTAACTGGAAGGAATTGGTAAACCTGCTTATATACACCTTTCAGAATCCGTATTATCAAGATGAATTGCTGTCGGAGATAAAAAAGAGAACTCAAAGCAAACACGAAAATGTTCTAATATACATTTCAGTTATGCAAAATATGTTCAACCGCTTACCTGTTAAACTGAACGAGTTCCAAAAATTAGCAATTTTGACCAAAAATATTCAACCGTATTTTCAACAAGCTATCTGTAGGGATACGTTTGGTACAGTTGTTGAGTTGACTAATGTATTGAGGAAATTAGAGCAAACAAAAATAAATTGTGACAACTTTGTAGAACCAGACCAACGTTTAAGATCATTGGAACCAGACTTAGCATACCGGGGCAAGGCTGACCAAGTTTTTCTATTGCAATCACGTCATGAACCTGGACGTCATGAGTTCGCCACTCGTATAAAATGCTGGAATTGTAGAAATGTAGGTCATGGTTTCAGAGACTGTAAACTACCGCGCCAAAGAATGTTTTGTTACAAATGTGGACGTTTCGGGCAAACAGTTAAAAATTGTGTTTGTGGTAAGCAGGGAAACGGAAATGCGGAGGCGATGCCTGTCGATTGCCCTCCGTAAAATCATTTCCAGCCTTTAAGGAAAACAATTGGCAGGATTGGCTCGTCTTGATCTCAAATTATTTCACAACGGGAGAAATCTGTAACATAAGTAAAAATGTACAAGACTAACGTTATTATGCATCAGTTAAAATAATGGATAAACCTTTCATGGGGTTGCTCGACTCGGGCGCAACGATTTCAGTCATATCGAGTAATCTTTACTCAAATTTAGTCAAGTTAGGTCTCTGAGCTCATCAAATATCGCAACAAATAATCACCATGGCAGATGGCACTCCTTACTCAATTAATTCAATGGTTCATTTGCCCGTGCAATTCGGAAATGAATACAAAGTTATTTCTTGTTATATTATGGACAAGTTGAATCATGATTTAATTCTTGGAATGAATTTTTTTGAGGTCTTTTGTTTGTCAATTGGTCACATCAATGATTCACGTTTGGATGATCACATTTTGACAAGTGAAGAGGTCACACAACTCGATGTTCCTCATGCAATCATATCACGCGATGAGCTCACAAGAAAACAGCAGCAGGAGCTACAAGAGCTTATAAAAACCATGGAAGATGAAGTGGGAATAGGCCTCGGTAGAACGACACTTATACAACACAGAATCGATACTAGAGATCACTTGCCAGTAAGTCAAAGACAGTATCCATTTGCACCACCCATTATGAAAGAACTGGAAGAAGAAATTCAGGAAATGCTTGATAAGGATGTCATTGAGCCCTCGTTTAGTTCTTGGCGTTCTCCAGTATTGTTAGTAAAGAAAGCTTCAGGAAAAAAACAGATTATGCTTAGACAGTCGCCAACTAAACAAGATCACTAAAAAGGATTCATATCCCCTGCCAAGAGTAACCAATATATTAGATAGTTTAAAAAATGCTCAATTCCTTTCAACAATCGATTTACGTTCGGCTTTTTGGCAAATACCTTTGGAAGAGTCTAGCAAAGAGAAAACGGCGTTTGGCTTGGCAGGAAAAGGTCTATATCAATTTAAAGTTATGCCGTTTGGCTTAAATAATGCTTCTCAAACGCAACAGCGTCTGATGGATCGACTATTCATAGGACGAGAAGGTAAAGTATTCACCTATTTGGACGACATTGTTATTTTTGTAGTAGTAACTTTGAAGAGCATTTGAATACTTTATCTTGGGTAAAGGAACAGCTAAAATCTGCTAAACTTACTGTAAACATGGAGAAGTGTGAGTTTGCGAAATCATCACTGAAATATTTAGGCTATATCGTTGATAAAGAGGGTCTGCGCACAGATCCGAAAAAGGTTAATTCAATATTGAACTATCCTCGGCCAACCACTTTTACAGAGTTGAAACGATTTATAGGGTTAGCCAGTTGGTATCGTCGCTTCGTAGAAAATTTTGCAATAGTGGCCGCTCCTTTGCATGACTTAACAAAGGGCAAAAAGAAAGGAAAGCTCATTGAATGGAATAAAGAAGCTGATAAAGCCTTTATAGATTTGAAAACAGCATTAACCTCAACGCCAGTATTGAACACTCCAAATTTTGAGTTACCCTTTATCGTACAATGTGATGCCTCTAACAGAGGTACAGGAGCAGTTCTTATTCAAGAAGAGCAAGGTGTTGAAAAACCCATAGCATACACAAGCAAAAAGCTTTCCGATAGGGAATGCAAGTACTCTGCTTCAGAAAGAGAATTACTAAGCGTTTTACACGCTGTAGAACAATTTCGGCCGTACATTGAGGGCAGTCACTTCAAGGTTATAACTGACCATAGTGCTTTATTCTCGTTTTCTCTCTCTCTCTCTCTCTCTCTCTCTTTACAATGGCTGCACAAAAACAAAGATCCACATGGTAGATTGGCAAGATGGGCCATGCGGTTACAACAATTTGATTACGAAATAGTTCACAGGAAAGGCAAGGATAACATAGTGCCAGACGCATTATCAAGGGCAATCACGGAAGAAATTGACATTATTGAAATTAAAGAAGAAGACAAAGATGCGTGGTATAGAGCAAAAGAAGATCAGCTTCGTAACAGTAAGGACAATTTGGATTGGTTGTACAGTGAAAACAGATTATGGAAATATTTGAAATTGAAACAATTTCCTGAAGAAACAGATAGCTGGAAATTAGTTATACCAGAAAAACTGAAAACTACAGTTTTAGAAGAATGACATGATTGCCCCACTGCCGGACACTTAGGCATTAAGAAAACCCTGAATAGAGTAAGACAACGATATTTTTGGCCTTCACTAATACAAGATGTTAAGAATTACGTAAAGAAGTGTGAAGTCTGTGGTAGTCATAAGCCAGTACAACTTAAGCCAACCGGAATGATGGGTCGTCATAAAGATGTCTCGAAACCCTTTCAAATAATATCAGTAGACTTAATGGGCCCTTTTCCCCGACCTAAAACAGGAAACACAATGTTGTTAGTCGTGTCGTGTTGGTTTAGTAAGTTCTGCTTTTTATTTGCCATAAGGAATGGCAAAGCAACAACCATTACGAAGATAATGGAAGAGCAAATATTTTTGATTTATGGATCACCTGAAGTGATAATTTGCGATAACGGAAAGCAATTCGTGGCAAATCAATTCAAAGAACTAGCAGCCAGCTATGGCGTAGAATTATGGTATACCCCATACTATCACCCTCAAGCAAACCCCACGGAACGTGTCAATAAGGTCATAGGAACAGCGATAGCTTCCTATGTCAATGACAACCATAAAGAGTGGGATAAATACATTCCGCATATAGGCCATGCCATTAGGACGGCAGTCCATGAAGTGACGGGAAAAACCCCATCATATTTGTTTCTTGGGCGAGAAACTTCTACTCATGGCAAAAAGCCTACCTGTCTAGACAAGGGCTCTACCCTAAATTTTGACAGAGATGCCATAGAAGGGAACTTTAAAATTAGAAATGAAATATTTCAGGATGTCTCCAACAGATTAAAGGAAGCTTATGAGGTAAACAGTCGGCACTACAATTTGAGGCGTCGTACATGTAATTATCATGTCGGCGAGGTAGTTTGAAAACGGACAAAACATTTGTCTAATGCAGACAAGAATTTTATGTCTAAACTATCTCCTAAATATGAAAAAGCTATTATCTCTGAACAATTATCGAGCGATGTTTATAGACTAGTTTCCTTAAGAGGTAAAGATTTGGGAAAATGGCATTCATCAGACCTTAAACGGTTGATCCAATGATCTTAATCGTTAATGAATCCCTGTTGGATTCTTTTGAGGTGAGGGGATAATGTAATGGTCAGGACTGTCAACAGATGTCGCTGGCAACCTCATTTTCAATATTTTAGGTTTGTTGACATTTCATTTTGATCGGAGGGTAGCTGCCGCGAACCTTCAAGTTTCTTTGTCTGACAGATAGCATTAATACGGAAATTGATTTCGCAAATCAATGTTGTGAATTTGTTTCACGACGAATTGGCGATAGTCTTATCAGTTTTCATCATATTTTGTGCGTTCTAATAAGTTCCTGTCACGGGGTAAGTTAGTTGTTATTTTGTAGCAGTTGAACAGTAAAAATTAGTGTCACAAAGTAGTGCGACTTCATTTCATAATTACTTGTTACAGCGTATGGAAACGCCCTTTTTGGATTTGATAAAGTGATTGTGATCAAGTACCTCAAAGTTAGTCTGCGGTTTGGAAGGCATTTCGGATTTCATCTATGACGAGGAATAATCTATTGCACTGAAGATTCATCGAACGTAGCCGGCCTTTTCGCCGCTTTAATTGAGAACGCGGTAGCGCAGCGGTCTAGGAACCGTCGTACCACTCTGCGGCACCCGGGATCGAATCCTCGCGTGGTTCAGTTTTTGAATAACTTTTTTTTTGCTTTTAGCTAAGGACTAATTCCTAACCTACATTTTATAAGTTAAGCACCTGTACGGATATTTACACTTTGTTTATTTTTTTATTTTTTTCCTCACATGTTTTATGTCACTTGATGAAATTTATCTTTAGACGCATTCTTTGTACTTTATCCTTTGAGGCTAGAATATTAGTGCTTGTAATTCCACATTTTGCAAATGTTTACACTATTATATGTGGTACATTTTGGTTACAACTGTTGTTTTTTTTTTAACTCAACCGGGATGTTACACCCTTTACAGTGACTATAGTCCTCAACATAATATGGTGCTCAATGCTGTTGTTCAAACCGAAGATGTGGATGTTTTGAAACGTTTCTGGGAACTTGAAGCTGAACCAAAGCTTAACAAGCAACAACTATTGACTCAGGAGGAACAAGCTTGCGAGGACCACTTTCAAGCCACCACACGCAGAGATGAGACGGGTCGCTATATAGTCGAGCTGCCGTTTCGTTGCCCAGATCCTCCCTGTAAGTTTGGGAACTCCAGAAATATTGCAATGAAGAGACTCTTCAGCCTGGAACGCAAATTAAGTAAAGATGTCAACGCCAGAGAGCAATATACTGAAGTGCTGAAAGAGTATGTGTCCCTTAACCATATGGAAAGGATATCAGAAGAGTCAGAAAAGGAGAAAGAAGATGCAGTATGGTTACCTCACCATGCCGTTATCAGAATGGATAAAACCACAACGAAAACTAGGGTTGTATTTAACGCCTCTTCGAAAGGGACTAATGGAGTATCGTTAAACGATACTCTGATGGTTGGGCCAACGCTGCAACCTGATCTTCGACACATTGTGTTAAGATGGCGGTTGTATCCCATCTGTCTAACGGCCGATATCATTAAAATGTATCGGCAAGTCAGAGTGGCAGACAAACATACGGATTATCAAAGAATCTTATGGAGACTAGATCCTAATGGTGAGATTGAAGATTACCGTTTGTTGACAGTAACATTCGGCACTGCTAGTGCTCCATATTTAGCAGTCAAAGCGTTGCAGCAAACTGCTGTAGACGAAGGCCACAAATATCCGTTGGCTGCTGAAAGAGCAAAATCCGATTTCTACATGGATGACTTGATGCCTGGCTGCCATTCTGAAACTGAAGCGATAGAAATATATCGACAAATGAATGAAATGCTGAAAAAAGGGGGGTTTATCTTACAGAAATGGTCAAGCAACAGGATAGGATTGCTGGAAAATTTACAGGGAAATAAAGGGATCTGTATCTATCTTCATCTGTGTGAATTTGTTTTGTATGTTGTGTGCAATAAAGTATATTTGATTTTGATTTGATTTGAAAATGCAAGGAAATACAAGGGAAGATCAAGGAATTACAAGGGAAGAACAAGGAAATACCGGGAATAATTTGGAAATAAAGGTGGATGAAGTAACAAAGGTTTTGGGTCTTACCTGGAATCGTCGTACTGATGCTTTCAATTACACTGTGAAGTTGTCTCCGGAAACACCTGAAACTAAAAGAAAGGTAATTAGTGAAATCTCCCGCTTGTATGACCCACTGGGATGGATCGCTCCTTGCATCAATACCGCAAAAATATTCATCCAAAAGCTGTGGATCTCCGGTCTAGATTGGGATGATGAGCTGCCGACGAACCTCCTACAGGAATGGAAAGAATACAGAAATGAACTTACCGAGTTAGTTAATTTCCAAATTTCACGATGGTTAAATTATAGGAAGGATGATGTTCTTATGGAACTCCATGGTTTTAGCGACGCCTCCAATGTGGCATATGCTGCTGTGGTATATGCGCGAATCATTGATGCCGATGGTAACATCCATACACAATTGGTGACGGCTAAAACCAAGGTAGCACCCATTAAACAAGTTTCAGTACCCAGGCTGGAACTTTGCGGTGCAGTGCTGGTGGCCAAGCTACTAGAAGAAGTTGCCGAGGTGCTGAACATAGACCGTAAGTGTTTCAGAGCTTGGACAGACTCCACTGTTGTCTTGGCATGGCTGTGTGCGCATCCAGGGCGCTGGAAAACTATCGTTGCTAACCGAACAGTTGAGATCTTGAGCAAGTTAGATTCTCAACAATGGTCGTATGTTCAGTCCAAACAAAATCCAGCCGACTGTGCTTCACGAGGGGTACCTGCGTCCGCTTTAGTAGATAATCAGCTGTGGATGCAAGGGCCAGAATGGTTGCGATGCGAAACCATAATCTATTCCAAACCTTCTTCCATCGCTACTAAGACCGATTTGGAGGAAAGATCCATAAAGGCACACACGACAACGACTGGATCTGATGACTCGCAGTGGTGGTCTAGATTCTCATCCTTGGGACGTCTTGTTCGAGTGGTAGCTTACTGTCGAAGGTTCTTACAGCTAAGAATCAAACCTAAATCAAAATTCGGTCCATACCTGTCTCCAACGGAGATAGAAGCTTCTCTGATGTGCTGCATACGCCAGTGTCAGAGAGAGTTCAGCAAAGAGATACAGCTTTTATCCAACAAGGAATACTTGTCTACGAAGAGTCGGTTAATCACTCTTATGTCCATTCATCGACAAAATGGGAATTTTGCGCGTCGGTGGTAGAGTAAATAACTCCGATCTCCCTGAAAAACATAAGCATCCTATACTTAAAATTTTTAAAATAGCGATCGGCACATTGTTAATACCAGGAATAAAAATAAACTTGCTTTACAAGTCAGTCGATTACATAAGATTACTAAATCTTTTAAGGGGCAATGTATACGTTTTTACAATAAGATTCCTATTGACATTCAGAATTTGCCTTTCTTTTATTTTTTTTTTATTTTTACTTATTCGGGTTAACAACAGTTCATTGTTATATGTATAATTAAGAGAGTACAATTTTTGTGAAACCAATTATAGTTAACCACATTATAATTTTTCAGACTAATCTAAGTGGATAAAGCTTCAACAAGAATACAAAATGAAGCATGGGTGCATATATATGTGTGTGTGCATGTGTATATATATATGTGTGTGTGTGTGTGTGTGTGTGTGTGTGTGTGCGTGTGTGTGCGTGTGTGTGTGTGTGCGTGTGTGTGTGTGTGTGTGTGTGCGTGTAGATATGTATGTTGTGTTATGTATCACCGTCTCTGATGGATAAGATTTGTTTGATTACCTGATTTTTTAGGCCAGCCTTTGAGATAGAAAATAAATCTATGTTTGAGAATTTATTGTTGTACAGAGTGACTATACGCGCAAATACTGAGTTCTTACCATAATTAGTACGGTGAAAAGGGACCGCAAAGAGTGACGTGTGCCTTGTACGTCGTTTTGGTGCGTTGAAGTGGATATTCACAACCATTTCAGGGCTGTCAATACGGTTTAAAAGGATGTCATACAAAAGACAGATATCGAGCTGTTCACGACGCTCCCGCAATGTGAGGATGTTATGATCTCGACAGCTGTCCAAATAAGATTTATTACCATTGCGTGTTTTAAAATTTAAGTGCTTTAAAAATTTCTTCTGTATACTTTCTTAAGTAAAGAAAAAGACTATTTAATAGTAATGGGAGATTTTAATGCGGTTGTAGGGGAAGGAAATGGAAATGAAGTTATGGGAAACTTCGGACTAGGGAAAAGAAATACTAGAGGAGAGAGGCTGATACAGTTTTGTAAGGAAAATAGTTTAATAATATTAAATACATTATTCAAACAACCAAAAAGAAGGCTGTATACTTGGAAGATGCCAGGAGATATCGGCCGTTACCAGATAGATTACATACTAGTCAGAAATATTAATAAACAGAAAGTCACATTATGCAAAACTTTGCCAGGTGCCGATTTAAATACAGACCACAACTTGCTTATTAGTAAACATTGGTTTGAAGTGAAGCAGCACAAAAGGAAAAGCAAACCAAAGAAGATTGATCTCAATAAACTTAAAAGCAATAACAGAGTGCAATATAATAATAAAGTAGGAGATAAGTTAAAGTTAGGTAAGGAAAACATAGAACAGTTAACGAGTGACATAGATAGGAGATGGAATAACATAAGAGATATAATTAAATCTAGTGCAGAGGAATGCTTACAGAGAGAGAAAATAGTTCCCAGAAAAAAGTGGTTAAATGAAGAAATAATAGATATAATGCTGGAAAGGAGAAAGTACAGAAATAAAATCGATGATAAAAGTATTAAAGAATATAAAAGGCTAACGAATAGAATAACTTTAAAGTGTAGAGAATACAGAGAGAAAGACTTAGAGAATGATTGTGATAATATAGACAAATATATGAAGAAGGGAAAAATTGATAAAGCATATAGCATCATTAAAAGGCTAGATAGAGGACATAAAACTAAGAGTACCGCCATATTAAATGAAGCCGGACAGATAGAAATAGACAACAAAACCATAGTCGAACGCTGGAAGAGGTATATGGAAAAACTATATGAAGGGGCAGGACTGCAAGAGGAAGATATTGAGAAAGAAAGTGAAGTAGAGCAAGATAACTTAGGACCAACGATATTAAGAAAGGAATTTGACGAAGCTATAAAAAGTATACAGAACGGAAAAGCAGCAGGAGTAGATGGTATCTATATTGAGCTCATAAAATACGTCGTATGCCCACCAATACTTGACGAATTGTTCGAAATTACACAACTTATGTATAAAGAAGGGAAGGTGCCAAAAGACTTTAAAGTGAGCAAAACGGTAACATTACCTAAAAAACAGAACACCCTCAAATGTGAGGAGCACAGAACACTGAGTCTTATTTCTCAGGCCGCCAAGATACTTTTGAAGATAATACAGAATAGACTAAGACCTAAAGCAGAAGAAGTGGTAGGAGACGACCAATATGGGTTCAGACAACAAAAAGGTACAAGAGAGGGTATACTAGCGTTGCGGATGATAATTGATAGAAGAATGGATTTAGGGTTAGACACACATATAGCATTCATAGATTTAGAGAAAGCATTCGACAAGGTGGACTGGAAATTGATGATGAAGGCACTTATGGACATTGGAGTGGATTACAGAGACCGGAAAATAATAATGGAATTATATAGAAATAGAAATAGAAATACTCTATAGAGAACAAGAAGCAGTGATTGAGATTAGAGAAGAAAAGGGAATAGCAAGAATACGACAAGGAGTTAGACAGGGTTGTCCCCTTTCACCGTTGATATTCAACATATTCATAGAGTGCGCCATTAAAGAAATCAAGGAAAGTTCGGAAAGGGGGGTTAAAATCAATGGGGAAAACATCAAATTTGTAAGATTCGCAGATGACATTGCTGCATTCGCAGAAAATGAAATAGCATAGTAATCAAAAAATTTCAGTTAAAGATAAACGCGAGCAAAACTAAAATAATGACAACATCCAAACATCCAGCAAACTATAGACCTGTTAAACTGAATGACAACATATTAGAAAGAGTTGATAGTTTCAAATATCTTGGAAGTATAATAAATAGTGACTCTAGATGCACACAAGACATAATAGCCAGAATTGCAATAGCCAAACAAGCATTTAACAGGAAAAAATACATTTTGAAAACCAAAAACATATCATTAAAAATAAGGAAACGGTTTATTAAATCATATATTTGGAGCATTGCACTCTATGGAAGTGAAACGTGGACTATGACACAGAGAGACAGAGAGAGATTGGAAGCGTTTGAGATGTGGTGTTGGCGAAGGATGGAGGGTATAAGCTGGACTGAAATGGTGTCAAATGAAAAAGTGCTGGAAAGAGTTGAAGAAAAGAGAACCATATTGAAGACTATAGAGAACCGGAGAGGAAATATGATTGGCCACCTGATACGACACGATTCATTTATAACAAACATTATAGAAGGAAAAATTGAAGGGAAGAGAGGAAGGGGTAGACCTAGGATAACATTTATGAAACAAATAAAAGAGAAGGTGCAGGTCGTGTCGTATCGGGAGGTGAAGGTTTTGGCGGGAAGAAGAGAGGAATGGCGGTTACTCCACCGACAAGAGCGCAGCTCTTAAATAGAGAGAGAGATACTTTCTAGACGGCCAATGTATTTTTCGTAACAGGGTGACCAAATAGAACACGCATATTCCAGGACACTTCGCACGTACGCAAAGTAAACTACTTTAAAGCTTATGGGACACGTAAATGGTTTGCAGGTTCTTATAACAAATCCCATGTTGCGATATGCCCTTCGAACAGTCCGTTCCACATGGTCTGATAAAGTCATTCTATCGTCGAAATACACGCCCAGATCACGCACCAACTTGACTCGCTCGATTGTCGCGCCATTAAAGTTGTAATTGAATATGACGGGATTGCATTTACGTGTAAAGCTGATGGTTTGACATTTGGCTACACTGACCGTGATTCTATTGTCTATATAGTATTTATAAAGAGAGTCTAGCTCGCGTTGTAAAAGTGCACAGTCGGCTGTGCAGTTAATTTTCATGAAAACTTTTTTGTCATCAGCGTACAATAAGTGTTTGGCATGCTTAAAACAGTTAGAGATGTCAAAAATGTACGCGTTATAAAAAAGAGGGCCAAGGTGAGATCCTTGAGGCACTCCTGAGGGCACTGAGATGTAATTTGATTTAAACCCACCAATCACGACGGCCTGACAGCGATTATACAGATAGGATTGGATCCAGCGGAGCAGGTCTCCGTGTATACCCAGGTTTTGCAGTTTGCGGAGTAGAATGTTATGATCGACGCGATCAAAAGCCTTCTCGAAGTCTGTGTATACTACGTCAACCTGCCCGCCTCCCCCCATATGCGTTAGCACATAATTTGTAAAAGGCGCCAAGTTAGAAATGGTAGAACGCCCCTTGAGAAAACCGTGTTGTGTGTCTGGGATTTGTTTTAAGATAAGCGGGTAAATCTGGCTGTAAACTAGTTTTTCAAATATTTTACTGATAGAATTGAAATCGGGTGATAGTTTTCAACAGAAGAGTGTGAGCCCTTTTTGTGAATAGGTATTATGTGCGCATTTTTAAGTATATTAGGGAAAACACATTCCTTTAAGGATTTACGAAATAGATAAGTCAGAGGTTGAGCTAGACTCTTAGCGCACGATGACAAGAAGAGAGGGGGGATACCATCGGAGCCAGCGCCTTTACTGTTATCGAGCGAGGTCAGTAGTTTAAAAACAATTTCCTCAGTGACGTCAATGTACGATAATATTTCCTGGCTAGTGTAAGTATCGTTGGTCAAGCATTGTTGGTGGTTGGTGCCTTGAGGGGGCTGTATAAACACGCTTTCAAAAAACTTATTAAACGCACTACAGATGGCGTCACCCCCCGTATACTCCACGTCCTGAAGTTTAACTTTTTTAGGGTAATTAGAGCCGCCGTTTTTTGATTTTATGTATTTCCAGAAGTATCTAGGTTTGTAGCGAATTAGCTTTTGAGTGTCATTAATAAAACGATCAAAACATTGCTTTTGTACCCTTTCAGCTCTAGAGCGCAAAAAGGAAAATTCGTCATAATCGCGTGGGTTGCCGTACTTTTTCCATTTACGATGTAAATTAAATTTATTTTTTATAATCTTTATTAAGGCCGTACTGTACCAAACTGGATAATAAGAGTTAAGTTTTGGATTGTAAGTGGGGACGAATAAAGACAAGCACTCGTAAAGTTTGGAGTAAAATATGTCGGCGTTAGTTATGAATTAAAAAGAGAAATTGATCAAATCGGAAAATAAAATGAAGTTACATCACTTCCGTTATGAAGTTGCAACGCTCCGACGAAAGGTGGCGTACGGCCAGAGCTGCGTGAAGTCGGAGAGTCACTACAGAGTCGTCGTGTCGAGCGGACGTGCACTGCCGTTCTAGTCGGGCAGTCTACCGCTAACCATCGTCATGAGCGGACGTGTCGAATAATTACGATCGGAACGTGGAGTGCTATAGTCGCTCACCTATAACTTGTAGGGACGTCAAGAAAGTGTGATCGGAAAAGAGCGCCTAGCAAGTACGTTCACATGTCCCGATGATTCGGTCTGAATATAGGAACCATGGGTGGTGGAGGGCCCCTTCGCGCTAACGTCCTTATGCGCGCTAGATAACGAGAGACTGTATAACCGTTACGAATACCGTGACGTTGCCGTGAGTGTGTACCTTATGCTGTGACTTTATTTAATCGTGATACAAAAACTATGTGGAAGTAAATAAAATGATTGTGATACTGCTGACGGCCATTATTGTCTTCTAACGCCCACCCTCCATTCTGATGATGATGTTACGACACCGACACCCACTGCTACGACATCAGAAGTGGGATTAGTGGACTTGGATGAAGACAACGTGATGCGACGTTCACAACAAGACAATGCAAGTTTCGATTATCACAATCAGAAGAAGATTATGATGAATATCACATTCGTGTGACCACGTGATGAAGATGTAGTGTCCATTGAAGATGGACCTGAATTTGAAGTGACCTGGACCTTGTTAATGATCGGCATCACTACATGCCGTAAGATATGATGGCGCGAACATCGCAATATTTCCATAATGTGTGCAGTCGTGTTTGGAAATTATGGTACCTCAACTTGGAAACTGTTATTACGGTGAGTCGTTTTCATACTGGAACCTTATTGTTATTGACTTCATTGCTATGTGAATTTTCGTTTCTAATAATGAGGAAATTGATTTAAAATTAACTTGGAAATTACTATTTTCCTTTGTTTAAAAAGAAAATTGACGAGTATCATTGTATCAATCCGTGTCAATCATACCGCGTTTTCCAATCTGTTTTCATCATTGTCAAATCTTTGTATTTTGGTCTAAACATATTTCGAATTGGTGTAGACACGCTTAACCTGCGTGATTAAAGTTGTATTTTCTCACTCCAAGCAAAAAGAAATTAATCATGACATGATAATTGAGTCTCGTTAAATAACGTGTTTTGTATTCTACCGTCATTCATAAAATGTTCAAAATTCTACATTCTTTATTGAAATCTATTTAAACCGATTGAAAGAAAGTCATGTGAATACGATAATACAGTGAATTATTTTGTTTCATGTCATAACTTGGTTCGGCAATTGGTGGATTGCAAGCGGGGAAGAAAATGGCGCGGGCTGAGCCGTAGCCGTGTAAAGTGACGACATCATGGCAGCGCGTTGTATACCAGCCGGACTTGCTGCGCTGGTGCTGTTGAAGACCTAAACCATGTCACAAGACCAGTGGTTGATCTTTTATTGGAAATTCTTATAAGTCCTGGTGAGTCGTATCTGTTTTACCTGATTTGAAAGATGGAAAGTTTTAATAGGATACAAACGAATATAGTGCAGACAGTTGTCTTTCGTTAAATTTACTTAAATTGGAAATCGTAATGAATTGAAGTAAACATTCTGAAGTAAAATGATTTGGATTATGATTAAATGAAATAGGCTTAGAAAAAGCCCGAAACAGAGTAAATCATTAGTGAGAAAATTGGAGCAAAACATTCTAAATGATGATCATACCGAATTGGTAATTGTTTAAGTGCGGTAATATTTCCTCGAGGTGTTGGTCGCTACATTGTGACTTTATGACTTGTGTGTGTGAGAGCAGGGTGCTCTGTCGTTTTGTGGTCGTGGACCATGGTGGCCATCCCGGGAGGGGATGTTGTGACTTATGACTGTTTTGTAGCGTAACCGCAGTTTGGGGAGGAATATTACAGTCTGTTGTGCTTTGCAGTAGATGTGTAATAATGTTAATTGATTTAATTGAGCAATGAAAGCTATGATTGACCTGTTTCGGAGCAACTCTGATAGGAAGCTGCGCACTTGTAGTGTTCGGGGCTGCAGCCACTTTTGTGCTGCTCGTCTTAGAAACTACAGGTATGCGGTCGAGGCCTGGATGTCATGTTGACTTTGTATTTGGTCATGACATTGTACCTGAATCTAAGTCAAGTTGACCTCCGGTAGAATTAGTCGAACTGCACAAATTAGAAATTAGTGATATAAAAGAAATTGTGTAACGCATTGACCACTATTCTACCAACTAAAATGTAAAGTTTGTGTGCTAGCTGTGTTGAGATATCGTCACTTGGTGTAAGTGACATGAGTTGCTGTCGCTCGATTTAGGTGGCAGTGACGACTGTGTTGAGATATCGTCACTTGGTGTAAGTGGCATGAGTTGCTACCGCTCGATTTAGGTGGTAGTGACGCCTGGTTGTGAGATATCGTTACTCAGCTGATTTTAGTGTAAAGAGTAATTAGATTTTCAAGTTTGGTTGTTTATAGTGTGTGAATACTGGTCAATGGTCCGTGTATTGTTAGTTGATTTATCATGATGTAATGTGAGCTCGTGTAGAGTCACAAGTAGAGCTCATGTAGAGTCGCAAGTAGAGCTCATGTAGAGTCGCAAGTAGAGCTCATGTAGAGTCGCAAGTAGAGCTCATGTAGAGTCACAAGTAGAGCTCATGTAGAGTCACAAGTAGAGCTCATGTAGAGTCACAAGTAGAGCTCATGTAGAGTCACAAGTAGAGCTCATGTAGAGTCACAAATAGAGCTCGGACGAGTCCTTTATAGAGTCTCATGTCAGGTCAGGAATGACCGAGCGAACTTGGATACTGTGCTGTGGTATATTGTTTCAGATTAACACACGAGGACGTGTGTCACGCAGGATGGCCGTGTCGGCGTTAGTTATGAATTAAAAAGAGAAATTGATCAAATCGGAAAATAAAATGAAGTTACATCACTTCCGTTATGAAGTTGCAACGCTCCGACGAAAGGTGGCGTACGGCCAGAGCTGCGTGAAGTCGGAGAGTCACTACAGAGTCGTCGTGTCGAGCGGACGTGCACTGCCGTTCTAGTCGGGCAGTCTACCGCTAACCATCGTCATGAGCGGACGTGTCGAATAATTACGATCGGAACGTGGAGTGCTATAGTCGCTCACCTATAACTTGTAGGGACGTCAAGAAAGTGTGATCGGAAAAGAGCGCCTAGCAAGTACGTTCACATGTCCCGATGATTCGGTCTGAATATAGGAACCATGGGTGGTGGAGGGCCCCTTCGCGCTAACGTCCTTATGCGCGCTAGATAACGAGAGACTGTATAACCGTTACGAATACCGTGACGTTGCCGTGAGTGTGTACCTTATGCTGTGACTTTATTTAATCGTGATACAAAAACTATGTGGAAGTAAATAAAATGATTGTGATACTGATGACGGCCATTATTGTCTTCTAACGCCCACCCTCCATTCTGATGATGATGTTACGACACCGACACCCACTGCTACGACAAATATATCCATTGCTTCATCTACAGAGTCCACATTTAAGATATCTAACCAGTCAGTTTGCGAAAAGAAGCTATTTATTTTTGCATAATCACATTTATAAAAATTATATCGAGATTCTGAGCGCTCAATGAGAGGTGTAAGTTTTAAGTCTAATAATGTAAAATAAAACGGGGGATGAGCGTCATCTTCATTAATTAATGGTTGTAAGCATCGTGAAAGTGAAACAGGTAAATTACAGAAGCACAAGTCCAATGTGTTGTCCCACTTATTTTTAAGATAATTATATTGTGTGAATCCACAGTACGTGAACTCGTCTATTAATGAGACGGCTGTATTAAGTACGTCTTGCCGGTAGTTATGTACGAAGGTATAATTATTATTACTCCACTTTATACACGGTAGATTGAAATCGCCTATTATCAAAAAGTTGTCGTTTGGGTGTTTATTTATGAAATATTTAGAGGCGCATACAAAGCTATCCACGCGGCCCGGTGAGTCCACATCAGGAGAGGTGTAGAATAAAAGAATATGTAGGTTAACATTGGTACCAAGCGTAGATGCAGGTATAGTTATGCAAAACGCTTCGATGTTCCGAGTCAGCCACTCGTCACAGAGGTATGCGCCTAACTCACGCCGAGTAAAAACAAGTAATCCACCGCCTGTACTTTTATTTGTCAACAATAGGTTGCGGTCTAAACGGAAAACATCATATCTCTTATCACAAAGTTCACTGTCCAAAATATGATCCTGCAGCCAGCTTTCTGTTATCAAAATAATGTCAAAATCATTAAGTAAAATGTTGTGATATATTTCTAGGCATTTTGTACGCAGACCGCGTACGTTTTGATAGTATAAAGTCAGATCTTTATTCGCAGCCATAACTAGTTTGTCTCATAATATAAAAAACGTAAATAGCCGGTATTAAATAATAACGAGGTAATGTATTTGGGTGGGTTATGTGGAATGATAATGACTTAGAACAGTTATAGTGCAGTATGTTATTAGGTAAGTTGTACCGTTCAACCTGTCCAATACCACACCTATATGTTTTTAGACACAAATAATACGATTGAAAATTATATAGTGTGTGGTTCGATATACGGGTGCGTGCACATTTACACCGGTGAATGTGCTCCCTTATGGGGTGGGCAGAGATACTCGCAGTCAGTAGTAAGTACTTATATATTGTACAGGCAAGAAGTAGATGAGAAGGTTGTATAGTTGCAGAATAATATTCCGATAATACGTGTGGGTGATGGCTTTGATGTACTGTGTTTTTATATAAAGAAATGGAATATATATTAATATTGTTAGCGTGAGAGCAAGTGATGAATTGTGGGTGTGTATTTTGTTTGATAGTAAGTAAGTGTGGTGGCAAGTTGTGTAGATGTGTTAAGTGGTATATTATGTAAGTATTTGAGTTAATGTTGTGTATGTCGGAGTTAAAATGTGGGTGTGTATTATGATTAGGGTGTAGTCGTGTGAACATGGAACAATGGTCTATAATAAAGAGCAAAACAGTACTAATAAGTATACATGGCAAAAGTCATTTGATTTTTGTAATATCCTCGTAATGATTTATAATAAACACAGGCGATGTGTCATTTCTGCGCACGTGAATCTTGCAATTCCGTATCCAAACATATTGAAAACCGGCAACTTGTTTTGCTTCCTTCGTCTTTTTGAGCAAATCTTTGTAGAATGGAGTTAAGTGCTCGTTCACATATATTTGTGCTGCCGGGTCGACGTTTAACCTCTCATATGCCGAGATACCAGACACAATAGATTTTACATTGTGTCTGGTCGAGATCCGCGTTCCGGCGTTTAAGGGGTTAAGCCAATGTCCGTGGTCGTGATGGTTTTCTTTTTGCGCATAGCTGAGATGAGTTTATCTTTAGTGATGAGTGATTTGAACTTTACAATAATATTCTTGGGTCGGCCGGTGATTCGTGTCGGTACTCTGTGAATGTGGAGAATCTCATCATCAGGTATCTGTACGGCGAGTATACTTGCGACGGAAGATAAATATTGGGTGACATTTTCGTTGCTCTTTTCGGGAATTCCTGATATTTCAATATTATTGAGACGTTCCTTCTGTTCTCGTAGATTATATTCCCTTTGCAGGTTATCCATCTGTTTTTTAACGGTTACAAGTTCGTGTTGCGTATTAGTCAATGTGTCGACTGTAGTTGTGATATTATTTACACGAGACTTCAATTCGTCCTGTTCCTTTGAGTGAAAATCGAGGGATTTAATCAAGTCGGCAACATCACTTTTTATCTGCTTTTGCTCGGACATAATTAATTCATTTGTGTTTTTCAAGGAAAGTAGCTGACTTTTGATTTCGGCTACATCAGATCTCATATGAAGTAATTCGTTACTCTGAGACTTCTGCGTGTTTTTAAATTCTTGTAAGAAGTTCATAATTTCTGATCGAAAATCAGACAGCTCCTGTTTTATTTCCGACTCATTATCGGGTAGTTTTCGTTTACGTAAGGTGATAGTATTGTGGTCTTTAGTAGGTAGCTCGATCTTGGATAAGTCCGGTTGCGAACCAGTGAGAGTAGACCCGCCGATAGACTTCACAGGCGAACGCATGGGGTTCATCATTGTGTGGTCGTCTTGTTTATCTGCTAATTGGGGAGTAACAGAGACGAACGATGCAACAGATATTCGTGCGCTTCATACAATACACTCACTCACAAGATGCACTATAATCCAAGTAATACGAGTTAGGGCCAACTCACACCGAAAGAGCGGCGAAGGGCAGCGGAGCGCAGCGACCCGCTCGGTAGAGAAGGCGCGAGGATTCCCGCGACTGCTCGAGAAGTCGCTGGAATGCGCGAGAAGTCGCGGGACTCCGCGCGCCATCTCGAGCCCGCACGCGATGAATTCACGGGTCGTTCTATGCGCAGTTCACTTTCAATAAAACTCGAGGAAACTTGTGTTTATGCAGTGAAAATGAGTATTTTGGATTTAATTATTATTGCACATATAAAAGAAGAGGAAGAGGCCGAAGACATAAGGAGGGAAAGATTTAAAAGAAAAAGAAACTTTTGGGTACACGACGTGTGGAAGAAAAGACATTTGTTTGGCCAATTTCGTACATTTTGCACAAAGGAGAATGGGCGAATCTGGTCCAAGAACCTCCACTGATGAGACTTATATGTAATGAAAGCTTATGCTTTCCCTATGAATCTGGCAAAGTACTATCAGATTCTGTCCCGGGGTTCTTTTTTTACGGCCATGTTTGTCCTGGCTAAAAATGTGATGAAATACAGTGGGAGCTAAAATCGGCTCAAGATTTTTTGCTGGATAACAAAGTCTACATAAATAATTATGTATCATATTGTATATCATTTTAAAGAGGATCTTTTCCAGAATCCGAAACATAAAAAAAAAACAAAAAAAAAACTTTTTGTAAGCGAATTATAGTCAATTTATATCTGCAGCGCCATTGTTTCTCGGTAGCTAAGTTCAAGTTTCATGCCTTTTACCCCTTCCAAAAGTATCTTACCGATTTTTTTTATATTGCTTCCGGAATTTGATCTGAGTGATAATAACAAGAAAAATAAATAAACACCTCTCCGATAGAGACCGGCTAAGCTATTGCCTATTGCAAGAAATCGTCATCATTAGCAAGTCATTACGGTATTGCATATTATAAGCTTATCAGCAACTTGGAACTTGGTCCAAGAACCTCCACTGGTGAGACTTGCATGTAATGATAGCTTATACTTGTCCTATGATTCTGGCAAAGTTCTATCAAACTCTGTCCTAGGGTTTTTTTACGGCCATGTTTGTCCTGAGTGTACAGTAGTGGACTGCAAAATCACCTCAGGATTAGTTGTCGAAAAACTATTTAACTAAGTCTATATACATAATTATATATCATAATGTATATCAATTTTAAAGGGAAAGGTTATCAGAATCAGAAACACAAATAAAAAAAAATGCATTATGTAAACGACTTTTAGCCAACTCACGTCCGTAGCACCATTTTTTTCAGCAGCTACGTACGAGTTTCGCGCCTTCCAACCTTTCCAAAGAAGCCCAATCATTTTTTCCTTCTTCTGATATTACATTCTTAACCTGACAAGTGACAACAAAAAAAAAATAGATACCATTCCGATAGAGGCCGCGTAAGCTATGGACCTATTGCAAGATAACGTACTCAAAGGCTAGTCATTATAATCCAACAGACGTAACATGATTAGAATGCGGCGGGACGGAAATGTAGTACATCGCCTTATGCGAAAGAGACGAAATATGTGTCTCTTTAACACTAACAGCAATACAACTATACAGCTTAGTACGAGAGAAACAAGAAATAAGTCATTCTAATCAAGATGCAATACAATGACTCTATTGTATACAAAAGAAACACATTAAACAAGTTCAGGCAATAACTGGTGCAAAAGGCGGCTTTATTGCCAAGGTAGCAATTACTACCAGGCAACCTTACGTTTACGATACGTTTGTTGTACCATTCGGCATTGTTTATAAGACAAGATATAAGCTTGGATTAATAAAACAAGATTGTGGTGAAAGAAAACATACTACATTTGCGTCCTCCCGCATTCTAATCATGTTACGTCTGTTGGATTATAATGACTAGCCTTTGAGTACGTTATCTTGCAATAGGTCCATAGCTTACGCGGCCTCTATTGGAATGGTATCTATTTTATTTCTTGTTGTTGTCACTTAGTCTTGTCAGGTTAAGAATGCAATATCAGAAGAAGGAAAAAATGATTGGGCTTCTTTGGAAAGGTTGGAAGGCGCGAAACTCGTACGTAGCTGCTGAGAAAAATGGTGCTACGGACGTGAGTTGGCTAAAAGTCGTTTACATACTTACTTAATGCATTTTTTTATTTGTGTTTCAGATTCTGATAACCTTCCTCTTTAAAATTGATATACATTATGATATATAATTATGTATATAGACTTAGTTAAATAGTTTTTCGACAACAAATCCTGAGGTGATTTTGCAGTCCACTACTGTACACTCAGGACAAACATGGCCGTAAAAAAACCCTAGGACAGTGTTTGATAGAACTTTGCCAGAATCATAGGACAAGTATAAGCTATCATTACATGCAAGTCTCACCAGTGGAGGGTCTTGGACCAAGTTCCAAGTTCCTGATAAGCTTATAATATGCAATACCGTAATGACTTGCTAATGATGACGATTTCTTGCAATAGGCAATAGCTTAGCCGGTCTCTATCGGAGAGGTGTTTATTTATTTTTCTTGTTATTATCACTCAGATCAAATTCCGGAAGCAATATAAAAAAAATCGGTAAGATACTTTTGGAAGGGGTAAAAGGCATGAAACTTAAACTTAGCTACCGAGAAACAATGGCGCTGCAGATATAAATTGACTATAATTCGCTTACAAAAAGATTTTTTTTTGTTTTTTTTTATGTTTCGGATTCTGGAAAAGATCCTCTTTAAAATGATATACAATATGATACATAATTATTTATGTAGACTTAGTTATCCAGCAACACATCTTGAGTCGATTTTAGCTCCCACTGTATTTTATCACATTTTTAGCCAGGACAAACATGGCCGTAAAAAAAGAACCCCGGGACAGAATCTGATAGGACTTTGCCAGAATCATAGGGAAAGCATAAGCTTTCATTACATATAAGTCTCATCAGTGGAGGTTCTTGGACCAAGTTTCATACAAAAGTGCCCATTGTCATTTACATCTGTATCCTAGCATTCATTATGACTATTATAAAATGAACTATAACAAATTTGAAAGTTTGTTGGAAATTCTCAGGCCACATATTCAAAAACAAAATACCAATTATAGATTGGCTATTTCCGCTGAAGAAAGACTATCGGTCTGCCTCAGGTGAGTAAATAAGTAAAAAGTATATTAATATTCAATTGTATTGTTATTTATTTTTCAACATTAACTCCAATCAACAACACTCCAAAAAAAACATTGTTTGAAAGAAAATTTAGGCAACAGTTCTTTATTAGTCAAATGTCGTATTGATAAAATTGGTTTCATAATCCTCTTCAGAGGATCTTTGTTGTGATTTCGACACAGCGTGTGGTATATAAGGCGACGGAGGTGGGTCGAATGAGCTTAGTGAGGAGTTTGTCTCGTAGATATTTTCTGTGTTCGTTTCTTGATAACTTGTTGAAGTCGACGGTATTTTGGATGGTTTGTATGAAAAAGATGTAATAGTTTTGTTTTCTGCAGCCGGTATTATTGATGGTGTGTATGAAAAGGATGTGGTTGGAATGTTTGTTTCATTGTAATTTTCTGTCACAGATCTAGGACTGATACTGATTGTTTCCAGTGGATACTCTGAAGAAGGTGATATGGTTGTATTATTTCCTGTGGCAGATAAGTCGAATTCAGCTGTATCTCGTGTCATGTTACCACCGGTGTCATCGGCAAGTCTTATTTCCGTTTCATTTATGAGGCGAAAAATTTCTCCTTTTAATTTGGCTTGAATATTTTTAGGCATTGTTTTCACAGTTCGGCCCATGGTTAAGAAAAAGCTAATAGTTGGGTCATCTTCCATTTTCTTTTCTTCAATATATTGTTTGAACAATAAATTTGACATTTTGAGAGGCTGTTCGTTGGATAAAGAGGTCCGGTTTGATAGCTGCGACTGTGGCCGTGGTGACGGTGATAACTGCGACTGTGGCCGTGGTGACGGTGATAACTGCGACTGTGGTCTTGGGGACATAGACTGATATTCGCCATCTGTGGTAATATCTGTATCTTCTGGCGAACTCGTTAAATTTGAAATTTGTTTCCTGCTTTTCATGAAGGGTTTTATGAATTCTAATTCTTTTTCAAATTTTAATGGGCGTTCTACTTTTCTAGCTGACCCACTTCTACTCTCTCTTAATGAAATGCCCTTTCTATAACTATCTCGTCATTTCTTCCAAGACTTTTGGCAATCATCCACTGAAAATAGTAGTAATATACTTATTAATATAACAATCTTGTTATGTTTTATGGTTTTTAATTTTTATGATGGTAACATAATAATATACACACACGGACAAAAGTAGACAAACTACCGGGGCTGTTACTCTTGATTTGTCGATATGTGTAACTTATACTGGTGATAATAATTAAATTTTGTTTCAGATTTCTAACTACTGCTATCAGTTTCAAAGCGCTAGCTCACGAGTATCATATGGGATATAGTACTGTACTTCTAATTGTTCACGAAACTTGCTCCGCGATATGGAAGTATTTACGGCCGCGTGTTATGCCAAAACCAACAGCTGAGTTATGGACCAAACTAGCAAAAGAATTTGAAACTCAATGGAATTTTCCTAACTGTATAGGAGCCATAGATGGCAAACATGTTAATATAAGAGCACCTTGGAACAGCGGCAGTCAATTTTATAACTATAAAAATTTTTTCAGTGTAGTTTTGCTAGCCATTGCCGATGCAAATTATCGATTCGTTGTAGTCGACATTGGAGCATATGGTCGCAATAGTGATAGTGGCATTTTAAGCAGCTCCAGATTAGGACAATCATTGAATAATAATACACTGGATATACCACCTAATAAATGTTTGCCAGGTACGACAGAAGCATTGCCACATGTTTTTGTTGGAGATGAGGCTTTTCCGTTACACAAACACATAATGAGACCTTTTCCTGGAAACCAAGTGTCGACAGACGTCGAGAAGAAAATATTTAATTATCGCCTGAGCCGTGCAAGACGTATTGTAGAGAGCAGTTTCGGAATACTAACACAAAAGTTTGAGGTTTTTCAAAAGAGAATTAGAATGCAACCCAAATACCTAGACATTTTGATATTAGCGTGCACTTGTTTACATAATTACCTAAGAAATGATGAAATATTTGAAAACATAAATGAAACAGTGCCAATAAATAGTATATTACAAAATATTCAAGAAGGTTCAGTTTCCCAAGAAAACGCTATGTTTATAAGAGATAAATTTAAGACTTATTTTAATTCTTGTGGTGCAGTTTCTTGGCAAAACGAAATGATTTCCCGTAGTTAAATAGATTTAACATCAAAATGGTGTCAAGTTTTACAAAAGACTGTGCCGTATGTAAACTAACGAGTTCTACAATTTGCTGACGACATCGCAACAATTTAAAGTTATTTTTAATTTTAATTAAAATATAAAAAAATGATTTATTTTAATTTTCAAATAAAAATACATACCTATTTATATACGTTTTTCTTTTGCTCCCAGCTCAGCAGTGAATCAAATAAATGGGATATTATTAATTGCACATCAAATGAAAATAATCTCACATCAATTTATTCTCAAATATGTATATATAAATATATATCAAATAAATTACTTCACAACAAATAAACTAAATGTTTAGCAAAACTAGTATTGCAGATAATTCGAAAATGTACATCAATACTACATTACTTTTTTTTCCTCTATTGCGAGACAAATAATATATGACTTTTGCATACAAAAATTACTTTTTTTGATGTACGTTTAAATACCTACCACCCAAATAAAAATAATTAAACTAATACATACCAGACATATTCATTTCAGCGCCCACTTTTTGCCAAGCGTTATTTTTCATATGTTTATCGCTGTAATGCCTTGATTTTATATTGTACAGGCAGTCGTACATTTGCACCAAATAAATAAGCTTTTCTTCATCCATTTCCATTACTTCTGTATTCGTTGCACTGCAAGGAATGAATGCGAAATAGCGAATGCCCGCGCACAACAGACGCACGCGGCGGGCGTCGGGGCGAGGGGCGGGATATTGCCAGCGGCCGCTCGTGACTGCTCGAGCATTCTCGGGAATTCCCGAGAATGCTCGCGCAGGCGCACGGCTCCGTTTGGAATTCGCCGGAATTCCTGCGGCTCCGCGGGCATCCGCGCGCCTCGTTCGAGTTTCTCATGCGATAATAGTATTTATAATAATAAAAATTAAGTTAAAATTCTCATGACACTGAAACTGCGCTCCGCTTCGCTGCCCTTCGCCGCTCTTTCGGTGTGAGTTGGCCCTTAGACACTGCACTGATGGTGTAAGGTCGATATTAGATTAACACAAGATTATTTTAAAGCAGCAAAATCTTAGATTAGCAAGCGCACGTCTGCACGGCGCGACTGCAGACAACGGATATGACTGCAGACAACTGTTTTAAGACAGTAGTTAAACAAAAACTTTACAAAAAAGGTTATTATAAAGTTAGTGATTATTTAGAAGATATGAATGCATGGGATTAACTGTCTGAGAACTGATATTAGACAGCTAAACTACTCAATTGTATACCAATATTTTATGTTTTATGTTTATTTTTTTAAAGAACGTCTAGGGCCCTGTGCCGAGGTTTTTCTTGCAGCTTCTTTTCCCCGGCTATACAGGTTGTGAGAAGCTGCAGTAGTTTTAGGCGGATGAGACGTTCGTTATGTAAAATTGACGATTCAAAGTGTAACTATGTTACCTACTGAAAAAAGATATTTTTGAATTTTGATTTTTTGACTTATCCCAGATAATTGTCACCTGGCTAGGTTGATCGTGGCAGACGCGCATGAAAAGACCATACATGGCGGACAACAGCTGATGGTTAACTTTATACGTTCAAGGTATTGGATCTTGCGAGTTAAAACCTTGATCAAATCTCACGTCCGAAAATGTGTCTCATGTATACGACAATCCGCGGCTGTGAGCACTCAACTCATGGGTCAGTTACCCGCTTGTCGTGTTACGGCTAATAAACCTTTTTTAAATTCGGGTGTCGACTATGCTGGACCCATACACATGAGAGTGTCCAAGGGGCGAGGCCAACGATCTTTTAAAGGGTACATTTGTCTGTTTGTGTGTATGGCTACTCGAGCGATACATATCGAAGCCGTATCCGACCTTACTTCGCAAGGATTTATCGCTGCGTTCAAACGCTTCGTGGCACGTCGCGGACGTTGTACAACTCTTTGGAGTGATAACGGTACTAATTTCATTGGTGCCGCTAAGGAACTCAAGCAATTGTTTACTGCCGAGAGTACTTCAATGAAAAGTGAAGTAGCTGCTTCATTGGCTAACAATGGAACGGGTTGGCACTTTATTCCTCCCCATGCTCCACATTTTGGCGGAGTATGGGAAGCAGGTATCAAAAGTGCCAAATATCACCTCAAAAGGGTAGTAGGTGACTCAACTCTCACCTATGAGGAAATGGTGACGGTACTGTCTCAAATTGAGGCTTGCCTCAATTCGCGTAATTCGCGCGACGCAGGCCAGTTCAGATCCTAATGATCCTGAACCACTAACGCCGGGCCATTTTCTCGTAGGAGAGTCTTTAATTAACGCTCCAGATACAAATTACGAGGTCCAGAATATTAGTAGTTTACGCCGTTGGCATCTTACACAGCGCATGGTGCAGAGCTCTTGGAGAAGATGGTCACAAGAATACCTGACTCACTTTTTCCAAAGGTACAAATGGCAAATACGAGCTCCAGAACCTAAGGTGGGGGATGTAGTTTTAGTTCGTGAAGATTACTTACCTCCAGCCAAATGGCTTTATGGACTGGGCGAGGAAGTTCATCCAGGGAAAAACGGTATCGTGCGAGTGGTGTCTCTGAGATGTAAAGGTTCCCGAATGAAACGTCCAACGGCAAAACTTTGTGTTTTACCTACTGAATAATCTGTTGTTTATTTTACGACTACTACCGTTTAGTTTAGTTGATAATTATTTTAAGATATATTTTTTAGATACAGTCCATTATTATTATTATATTATTATTATTATATTATTATTATTATAATATTATTATTATTATATTATTATTATTATATTATATATAGCTGGAGACCCACTGACTGACTGACTGACTGACTGACTGACAGGGTTGTTCTCCCAGAAGGAGCGTCGGGGGGTCAAAATGATGTATGGGGGATGTGATCAAGATCTTCCGGTGAGTATGGGAAAACTTCCAGATCTTGGAAAACTGCTCCGCATCAGGGAGACACCCTACAGTCTGGCGCAACTATTATACCTAGATCAATTTTTTTTTCGCACAACCTATTTAAATCTTGGTCGAATCTAATCGCCGGTGAAAAAAAAACAAAATGGCGGAAAAACAAGATGGCCGCCATACAAAATTTCATTTTCCCAGAAAATGTCTCGGGGGTAAAAACTGTGTATGGGGTTGTAATCGGAAGGTCATGTTGAGTATGTAAATGCTTCTTGATCTTCAGAAACTGCTCCGCATCAGGGAGACACCCTACGGCCTGGCCAAACTATCGCACCTAGAACATTATTTTTTCCACCAATCCTATTAAAATCTTGGTCAAATTTAATTGCCGTTGAAAAAAAATCAAAATGGCGGAAATTCAAGATGGCCGTCATACAAATTTTTCGTTTTTCCTAAAAATGCCTCGGGGGTAAAAATGATGTATAGTATTGTGATCGGATCGTCATGTTGAGTATTTCAATACTGCTCGATCTTGAAAAACTGCTCCGCATCAGGGAGACACCCTACGGCCTGGCAAAACTATAAAACCTGGAGCAATAATTTTTTCACAAAACCTATTTAAATCTTAGTCAAATTTTATCGCCGGTAAAAAAAAACAAAATGGCGGAAAATTAAGATGGCCGCCATACAAAATTTTCGTGCCTCGGGGGTGAATATGATGTATGAGGGATGTGATCAAAATGTCATGTCGAGTATGGAAATACTTCCCGACCTTCAAAAACTGCTCCGCATCAGGGAGACACCCTACGGCCTGACGAAACTATCACACCTGGAACTTTTCTGTTTTCACGAAACCTATTTAAATCTTAGTCAAATTTTATCGCCGGTGAAAAAAAACAAAATGGCGGAAAATCAAAATGGCCGCCATACAAAATTTTCGTTTTTCCCGAAAATGTCTCGGGTGTAAAAATGATGTATAGGGGTGTGATCGGAACGTCATCTTTGAAAACTGCTCCGCGTCAGGGAGTCACCCTACGGCCTGGCAAAACTATAGCACCTAGAACTTTTTGATTTCACGACACCTATTTAAGTCTTGGTCAAATTCTATCGCGGTAAAAAAATGGCGGGAAAACAAGATGGCCGCCATACAAAATTTTCGTTTTTCCCGAAAATGCCTCGGTGGTAAAAATGATGTATGAGGAATGTGATCGAAACATCATGTTGAGTATGGAAATACTTTTCGATCTTCAAAAGCTGCTCCGCATCAGGGAGACACCCTACGGCCTGGCAAAACTATCGCACCTGAACCAATTTTTTTTTCATAAATCTTAATCAAACCTTGGTCAAATTTTATCGATGGTCAAAAAAAATCAAAATGGCGGAAAATCAAGATGGCCGCCATACAAATTTTTGTTTTTCTAGAAAATTCCTCAAGGTCAAAAAATATGTATAGGGGTGTGATCGGAACGTCATCTTGGAAAACTGCTCCGCATCAGGGAGACACCCTACGGCCTGGCAAAACTATCGCACCTGGAACGATTCTTTTTTCACGAATTCTATTTAAATCTTGGTCAAATTCTATCGCGGTAAAAAAATGGCGGGAAAACACAGAGACACGCGAGCAGCTTGCTGCGAGCGAACCACGCGAAATCTAGTTATTATTATATTATTATATTATATATAGCTACAAACCCACTGACTGACTCACTGACTCACTGACAGGGTTGTTCTCCCAGAAGGAGCGTCGGGGGGTAAAACTGATGTATGGGGGGTGTGATCAAGATCTTCCGGTGAGTATGGGAAAACTTCCAGATCTTGGAAAACTGCTCCGCATCAGGCAGACACCCTACGGCCTGGCGCAACTATCGCACCTGGAACGATTCTTTTTTCACGAAACCTATTTTATTACTGGTCAAATTCAATCACCGGTGAAAAAAAAACAAAATGGCGGAAAAACAAGATGGCCGCCATACAAATATTTGTTTTTCAAGAAAATGTCTTGGGGGTAAAAACTGTGTACGGAGGTGTAATCGGAACGTCTTGTTGAGTATGGAAATACTGCTAGATCTTCGAAAACTGCTCCGCATCAGGGAGACACCCTACGGCCTGGCAAAACTATAGCACCTAGAACTTTTTGGTTTTCACAAGACATATTTAAACCTTGGTCAAATTCAATTGGCAGTGAAAAAAAATCAAAATGGCGGAAAAACAAGATGGCCGCCATACAAAATTTTCGTTTTTCTCGAAAATGCCTCGGGGTGAATGTGATGTAAGAGGGATGAGATCAAAATGTCATATTGAGTATGGAAATACTTCCCGACCTTCAAAAACTGCTCCTCATCAGGGCGGCACCCTACGGCCTGGGAAAACTATCGCACCTGGAACGATTCTTTTTTCACCAAACCTAATAAAATCTTGGTCAAATTTTATCGCCAGTGAAAAAAAAACAAAATGGCCGAAAAACAAGATGGCCGCCATACAAATTTTTGTTTTTCCAGAAAATGTCTCAGAGGTAAAAATGATGTATTGGGGTGTGATCGGAACGTCATCTTGGAAAACTGCTCCGCATCAGGAAGACACCCTACGGCTTGGCAAAACTATAGCACCTAGAACTTTTTTGATTTGACGAGACCTATTTTAGTCTTGGTCAAATTCTATCGCGGTAAAAAAATGGCGGGAAAACAAGATGGCCGCCATACAAAATTTTCGTTTTTCCCGAAAATGCCTCGGGGGTAAAAATGATGTATGAGGAATGTGATCGAAACATCATGATGAGTATGGAAGTACTTTTTGATCTTCGAAAGCTGCTCCGCATCAGGGAGACACCCTACAGCCTGGCGAAACTATCGCACATGGAACTTTTTTGTTTTCACGAAGCCTATTAAAGTCTTGGTCAAATTTTATCGCCAGTGAAAAAAAAAAGAAAATGGCCGAAAAACAAGATGGCCGCCATACAAAATTTTGTTTTTTCATATAATGTCTCGGTGGTATAAATTATGTATGGGGATGTAATCGGAACGTCTTGTTGAGTATGGATATACTTCTCGATCTTGGAAAGCTGCTCCGCATCAGGGCGGCACCCTATGGCCTGGCATAGCTATCGTACCTAAACCAATTTTTCTTTCACAAAATCTATTTTAATCTTAGTCAAATTCCATCACCGGTGAAAAAATATTAAAATGGCGGAAAAACAAGATGGCCGCCATACAAAAAAATGTTTTCCTAGAAAATGTCTCGGGGAAAATAACTGTGTACAGGGTTGTAATCGGAACGTCTTGTGGAGTATGGAAATTTTTCTCGATCTTTAAAAGCTTCTCCGCATCAGGGCGGCACCCTACGGCCTGGCGAAACTATCTCTTCGTCAAATTTTATCGCCGGTGAAAAAAAAAAACAAAATGGCGGAAAAACAAGATGGCCGCCATACATAATTTTGTTTTTCTAGAAAATTCCTCAAGGTCAAAAAATATGTATAGGGGTGTGATCGGAACGTCATCTTGGAAAACTGCTCCGCATCAGGGAGACACCCTACGGCCTGGCAAAACTATAGCACCTAGAACTTTTTTGATTTCACGAGACCTATTTTAGTCTTGGTCAAATTCTATCGCCATACAAAGCTTCGAACTAATACAAAACACGCGAGCAGCTTGCTGCGAGCGAACCACGCGACATCTAGTTATTATATTATATATAGCTACAAACCCATGTACTGACTGACTGACTGACTGACTGACTGACTGACTCACTGACAGGGTTGTTCTCCCAGAAGGAGCGCCGGGGGGTAAATATGATGTATGGGAGATGTGATCAAGATGTTCCGATGAGTATGGGAAAACTTCCAGATCTTGGAAAACTGCTCCGCATCAGGGAGACACCCTACCGTCTGGCAAAACTATCGCACCTGGAACGATTCTTTTTTCACGAAACCTATTAAAATCTTGGTCAAATTCTATCGCGGGTGAAAAAAAATCAAAATGGCGGATAAACAAGATGGCCGCCATACAAAATTTTGTTTTTTCAGAAAATGCATCGGGAGTAAAAACTGTGTATGGGGATGTAATCGGAACGTCTTGTGGAGTATGAAAACACTTCTCTATCTTCAAAATCTGCTCCGCATCAGGGAGACACCCTACGGCCTGGCAAAACTATAAAACCTGGAGCAATTTTTCTTTCGCGAAACATATTTAAATCTTGGTCAAATCCAATCGCCGGTGAAAAAAAAACCAAAATGGCGGAAAAACAAGATGGCCGCCATACAAAATTTTGTTTTTTCAGAAAAATGTCTTAGAGGTAAAAACAATGTATGGGGGTGTAATCGGAATGTTATGTTGAGTATGGAAATACTTCTCGATCTTTGCAATCTGCTCCGCATCAGGGAGACACCCTACGGCCTGGCAAAACAATTGCACCTGGAACATTTTTGATTTCACGAAACCTATTTAAATCTTGGTCAAATTTTATCGCCGGTGAAAAAAAAACAAAATGGCCGAAAAACAAGATGGCCGCCATATAAATTTTTGTTTTTCCAGAAAATGTCTCGGGTGTAAAAATGATGTATAGGGGTGTGATCGGAACGTCATCTTGGAAAACTGCTCCGCATCAGGGAGACACCCTACGGCCTGGCAAAACCATAGCACCTAGAACTTTTTTGATTTCACGAAAACAAGATGGCCGCCATACAAAAAATTGTTTTTCCAGAAAATGTCTCGGAGGTAAAAACTGTGTATGGGGTTGTAATCGGAACGTCTTGTTGAGTATAAAAATACTTCTCAATCTTGAAAAACTGCTCCGCATCAGGGAGACACCCTACGGCCTGGCTAACCTATCGCACCTGGAACAATGTTTTTTTCGCACAACGTATTTAAATCTTAGTCAAATCTAATCGCCGGTGAAAAAAAACCAAAATGGCGGAAAAACAAGATGGCCGCCATACAAAATTTTCGTTTTTCCAGAAAATGCCTTGGGGGTTAAAATGATGTACGGGAGGTATGATCAAAACCTCAAGTTGAGTATGGAATTACTGCTCGATCTTTAAAATCTGCTCCGCATCAGGGAGGCATCCTACGGCCTGGCGAAACTATCGCACCTAGAACGGTCCTTTTTTTCACAAAACCTATTTAAATCTTGGTCAAATTCAATCCCCGGGGACAAAAAACAAAATGGCCGAAAAACAAGATGGCCGCCATACAAAATTTTTGTTTTTCCTGAAAATGCCTTGGGGGTAAAAAATATGTATGGGGATGTAATCAGAACGTCTTGTTGAGTATGGATATACTTCTCGATCTTGGAAAGCTGCTCCGCATCAGGGCGGCACCCTATGGCCTGTCAAAACTATCGCACCTGGATCGATTCTTTTTTCACAAAACCTATTTAAAACTTGGTCAAATTTTATCGTGAGTGAAAAAAAATCAAAATGGCGCAAAAACAAGATGGCCGCCATACAAATTTTTCGTTTTTCCTGAAAATGCCTAGGGGGTAAAAATAATGTATAGGACTGTGATCGGAACGTCATGTCAAGTGTGAAAATACATCTGGGTTTTCGATAGCTGCTCCGCATCAGGAAGACACCCTACGGCCTTGCAAAACTATCGCACCTGGAACTTTTTTATTTTCACGAAACCTATTTAAATCTTGGTCAAATTTTATCGCGGGTGAAAAAAAACAAAATGGCCGAAAAACAAGATGGCCGCCATACAAATTATTGTTTTTCCAGAAAATGTCTCAGAGCTAAAATTGATGTATAGGGGTGTGATCGGAACGTCATCTTGGAAAGCTGCTCCGCATCAGGGCGGCACCCTACGGCCTGGCGAAACTATCGCATCTGGACCTTTTTTGTTTTCACAAAACCTATTTGAATCTTGGTCAAATTTTATCGCCGGTGAAAAAAAAAACAAAATGGCGGAAAAACAAGATGGCCGCCATACAAAATTTTCGTTTTTCTCGAAAATGCGAAAATCAAAATGGCGGAAAAACAAGATGGCCACCATACAAAATTTAGTTTTTCCAGAAAAAAGCTTCAGAGGTAAAATTTATGTATAGGAATGTGATCGGAACGTCATGTCGAGTATGAAAATACGTCTGGGTTTTCGATAGTTGCTCCGCATCAGGGAGACACCCTACGGCCTGGCAAAACTATGGCACCTAGAACTTTTTTGTTTTCACGAGACCTATTTAAGTCTCGGTCAAATTCTATAGCCGATGAAAAAAATGGCGGAAAAACAAGATGGCCGCCATACAAATTTTTCGTTTTTCCTGAAAATGTCTCAGAGGTAAAATTGATGATCGGAACGTCATCTTGGAAAACTGCTCCGCATCAAGGAGACACCCTACGGCCTGGCAAAACTATAGCACCTAGAACTTTTTTGATTTCACGAGACCTATTTAAGTCTTGGTCAAATTCTATCGCGGTAAAAAAATGGCGGGAAAACAAGACACGCGAGCAGCTTGCTGCGAGCGAACCACGCGACATCTAGTTATATTATATATAGCTACAAACCCACTGACTGACTGACTGACTGACTCACTCACTGACATAATTGTTCTCCCAGAAGGAGCGTCGGGGGGTAAAAATGATGTATGGGGGATGTGATCGAGACCACCCGGTGAGTATGGGAAAACTTCCAGATCATGGAAAACTGCTCCGCATCAGGGAGACACCCTACGGCCTGGCGCAACTATCGCACCTAGAACGATTCTTTTTCCACAAAACCTACTTAATTCCTGGTCAAATTCAATCACTGGTGAAAAAAAATCAAAATGGCGGAAAAACAAGATGGCCGCCATACAAAATTTTATTTTTCCACAAAATGTCTCGTGGGTAAAAACTGTGTATGGGGTTGTATTCGGAACGTCTTTTTGAGTATAGAAATACTTTTAGATCTTCAGAAACTGCTCCGCATCAGGGAGATACCCTGCGGCCTGGCAAAACTATAATACCTGGAGCATTTTTTTTTTCGCATAACATATTTAAATCTTGGTCAAATCCAATCGCCGGTGAAAAAAATTCAAAATGGCGGAAAAACAAGATGGCCGCCATACAAAATTTTCGTTTTTCCCGAAAATGCCTCGGGAGTAAAAATTATGTACGAGGGTTTTGATCGGAACGTCATGTCGAGTATTTAAATACTGCTTGATCTTCGAAAACTGCTCCGCATCAGGGCGGCACCCTATGGCCTGTCAAAACTATCGCACCTGGATCGATTCTTTTTTCACAAAACCTATTTAAAACTTGGTCAAATTTTATCGTGGGTGAAAAAAAAACAAAATGGCGCAAAAACAAGATGGCCCCCATACAAATTTTTCGTTTTTCCTGAAAATGCCTCGGGGGTAAAAATGATGTATAGGAATGTAATCGGAACGTCATGTCAAGTATGACAATACATCTGGGTTTTCGATAGCTGCTCCGCATCAGGAAGACACCCTACGGCCTGGCAAAACTATCGCACCTGGAACTTTTTTGTTTTCACGAAACCTATTTAAATCTTGGTCAAATCCAATCGCCGGTGAAAAAAAACCAAAATGGCGGAAAAACAAGATGGCCGCCATACAAAGTTTTGTTTTTCCAGAAAATGTCTCGGGTGTAAAAATGATGTATAGGGGTGTGATCGGAACGTCATCTTGGAAAACTGCTCCGCATCAGGGAGACACCCTACGGCCTGGCAAAACTATAGCACCTAGAACTTTTTTGATTTCACGAAAACAAAATGGCCGCCATACAAAGCTTCGAACTAATACAGGACACGCGAGCAGCTTGCTGCGAGCGAACCACGCGACATCTAGTTATAATATTATAATATATATAGCTGGAGACCCACTGACTGACTCACTGACTGACTCACTGACATAATTGTTCTCTCAGAAGGAGCGTCGGGGGGTCAAAATGATGTATAGGGGGTGTGATCGGGACCTCCCGGTGAGTATGGGAAAAATCCCAAATCTTGGAAAACTGCTCCGCATCAGGGAGACGCCCTACAGTCTGGCGCAACTATTATACCTGGATCAAATTTTTTTTCGCAACATCTATTTAAATCTTGGTCAAATTCTATTGTGGGTGAAAAAAAATCAAAATGGCGGAAAAACAAGATGGCCGCCATACAAAATTTTGTTTTTTCAGAAAATGCATCGGGAGTAAAAACTGTGTATGGGGATGTAATCGGAACGTCATGTGGAGTATGAAAACACTTCTCTATCTTCAAAATCTGCTCCGCATCAGGGAGACACCCTACGGCCTGGCAAACCTATCGCACCTGGAGCAAATTTTCTTTCACAAAATCTATTTAAATCTGGGTCAAATTCAATCGCAGGCAGAAAAAAAACAAAATGGCGGAAAAACAAGATGGCCGCCATACAAATTTTTCGTTTTTCCTGAAAATGCCTCGGGGGTAAAAATGATGTATAGGAATGTGATCGGATCGTCATGTTGAGAATTTAAATACTGCTCAACCTTCAAAAACTGCTCCTCATCAGGGAGACACCCCACGGTCTGGCAAAACTATCGCACCTAAAACGATTCTTTTTTCACAAAACCTATTTAATTCTTGGTCAGATTTTACCGAAGTTGAAAAAAAATCAAAATGGCGGAAAAACAAGATGGCCGCCATACAAAATTTTGTTTTTCCATAAAAATATCTTAGAGGTAATAACAATGTATGGGGATGTAATCGGAATGTAATGTTGGGTATAGAAATACTTCTCGATCTTTGAAATCTGCTCCGCATCGGGGAGACACCCCACGGTCTGGCAAAACTATCGCACCTAAAACGATTCTTTTTTCACAAAACCTATTTAATTCTTGGTCAGATTTTACCGAAGTTGAAAAAAAATCAAAATGGCGGAAAAACAAGATGGCCGCCATACAAAATTTTGTTTTTCCATAAAAATATCTTAGAGGTAATAACAATGTATGGGGATGTAATCGGAATGTCATGTTGGGTATAGAAATACTTCTCGATCTTTGAAATCTGCTCCGCATCAGGGAGACACCCTACGGCCTGGCAAAACTATAAAACCTAGAGCAATATTTTTTTCACGAAACCTATTTAATTCTTGGTCAAATTCAATCCCCGGTGAAAAAAAAAAACCATAATGGCGGAAAAACAAGATGGCCGCCATACAAAATTTTTGTTTTTCCCGAAAATGCCTCGGGGGTAAAAATGATGTATGAGGAATGTGATCGAAACATCATGTTGAGTACGGAAATACTTTTCGATCTTCGAAAGCTGCTCCGCATCAGGGAGACACCCTACAGCCTGGCGAAACTATCACACCTGGAATTTTTTTGTTTTCACGAAGCCTATTAAAGTCTTGGTCAAATTTTATCGCCAGTGAAAAAAAAACAAAATGGCCGAAAAACAAGATGGCCGCCATATAAATTTTTGTTTTTCCAGAAAATGTCTCGGGTGTAAAAATGATGTAAAGGGGTGTGATCGGAACGTCATCTTGGAAAACTGCTCCGCATCAGGGAGACACCCTACGGCCTGGCAAAACTATAGCACCTAGAACTTTTTTGATTTCACGAGACCTATTCAAGACTTGTTCAAATTCTATCGCGGTAAAAAAATTGCGGGAAAACAAGACACGCGAGCAGCTTGCTGCGAGCGAACCACGCGACATCTAGTTATTATAATTTATTTATATATATTATATTATATATAGCTGCAAACCCACTGACTGACTGACTGACTCACTGACTCACTGACAGGGTTGTTCTCCCAGAAGGAGTGTCGGGGGGTGAAAATGATGTATGGGGGGTGTGATCGGGACCTTCCGGTGAGTATGGGAAAACTTCCAGATCCTGGAAAACTGCTCCGCATCAGGGAGACACCCTACAGTCTGGCGCAACTATTATACCTGGAACGATTCTTTTTTCGCAAAACCTATTTAAATCTTGGTCGAATCTAATCGCCCGTGAAAAAAAAACAAAATGGCGGAAAAACAAGATGGCCGCCATACAAAATTTCGTTTTCCCAGAAAATGTCTCGGGGGTAAAAACTGTGTATGGGGTTGTAATCGGAAGGTCATGTTGAGTATGTAAATGCTTCTTGATCTTCAGAAACTGCTCCGCATCAGGGAGACACCCTACGGCCTGGCCAAACTATCGCACCTAGAACATTATTTTTTCCACCAATCCTATTAAAATCTTGGTCAAATTTAATTGCCGTTGAAAAAAAATCAAAATGGCGGAAATTCAAGATGGCCGTCATACAAATTTTTCGTTTTTCCTAAAAATGCCTCGGGGGTAAAAATGATGTATAGTATTGTGATCGGATCGTCATGTTGAGTATTTCAATACTGCTCGATCTTGAAAAACTGCTCCGCATCAGGGAGACACCCTACGGCCTGGCAAAACTATAAAACCTGGAGCAATAATTTTTTCACAAAACCTATTTAAATCTTGGTCAAATTTTATCGCCGGTAAAAAAAAACAAAATGGCGGAAAATTAAGATGGCCGCCATACAAAATTTTCGTGCCTCGGGGGTGAATATGATGTATGAGGGATGTGATCAAAATGTCATGTCGAGTATGGAAATACTTCCCGACCTTCAAAAACTGCTCCGCATCAGGGAGACACCCTACGGCCTGACGAAACTATCACACCTGGAACTTTTCTGTTTTCACGAAACCTATTTAAATCTTAGTCAAATTTTATCGCCGGTGAAAAAAAAACAAAATGGCGGAAAATCAAAATGGCCGCCATACAAAATTTTCGTTTTTCCCGAAAATGTCTCGGGTGTAAAAATGATGTATAGGGGTGTGATCGGAACGTCATCTTTGAAAACTGCTCCGCGTCAGGGAGTCACCCTACGGCCTGGCAAAACTATAGCACCTAGAACTTTTTGATTTCACGACACCTATTTAAGTCTTGGTCAAATTCTATCGCGGTAAAAAAATGGCGGGAAAACAAGATGGCCGCCATACAAATTTTTCAATTTTCCTGAAAATGACTCGGGGGTAAAAATGATGTATAGGGGTGTAATCGGAACGTCATGTCGAGTATGAAAATACGTCTGGGTTTTCGATAGCTGCTCCGCATCAGGGCGACACCCTACGGCCTGGCAAAACTATCGCACCAGGAACTTTTTTGTTTTCACGAAACCTATTTAAATCTTGGTCAAATTTTATCAAAGGTGAAAAAAAAACAAAATGGCCGAAAAACAAGATGGCCGCCATATAAATTTTTGTTTTTCCAGAAAATGTCTCGGGTGTAAAAATGATGTATAGGGGTGTCATCGGAACGTCATCTTGGAAAACTGCTCCGCATCAGGGAGACACCCTACGGCCTGCCAAAACTATAGCACCTAGAACTTTTTTGATTTCACGAAAACAAGATGGCCGCCATACAAAGCTTCGAACTAATACAGGACACGCGAGCAGCTTGCTGCGAGCGAACCACGCGACATCTAGTATATATATATTATATTATATAAAGTTACAAACCCACTGACTGACTGACTGACTGACTGACTGACTGACTGACTCACTGACTCACTGACTCACTGACAGGGTTGTTCTCCCAGAAGGAGCGTCGGGGGGTGAAAATGATGTATGGGGGATGTGATCCAAATCTTCCGATGAGTATGGGAAAACTTCCAGATCTTGGAAAACTGCTCCGCATCAGGGAGACACCCTACCGTCTGGCAAAACTATCGCACCTGGAACGATTCTTTTTTCACGAAACCTATTTAAATCTTGGTCAAATTTTATCGTGGGTGAAAAAAAATCAAAATGGCGGAAAAACAAGATGGCCGCCATACAAAAAATTGTTTTTACAGAAAATGTCTCGGGGGTAAAAACTGTGTATGGGAATGTAATCGGAGTGGCTTGTCGAGTTCAGAAAATGTTCTCAATCTTCGAAAACTGCTCCGCATCAGGGAGACACCCTACGGCCTGGCAAAACTATAGCACCTAGAACATTTTGGTTTTCACGAGACATATTTAAACCTTGGTCAAATTCAATCGCCCGTGAAAAAAAACAAAATGGCGGAAATTCAAGATGGCCGCCATACAAATTTTTCATTTTTCCTGAAAATGCCTCGGGGGTAAAAATGATGTATAGGAATGTGATCGGATCGTCATGTTAAGTATTTCAATACTGCTTGATCTTGAAAAACTGCTCCGCATCAGGGAGACACCCTACGGCCTGGCAAAACTATAAAACCTGGAGCAATATTTTTTTCACAAAACCTATTTAAATCTTGGTCAAATTTTATCGCCGGTCAAAAAAAAACAAAATGGCCGAAATACAAAATGGCCGCCATATAAATTTTTGTTTTTCATGAAAATGTCTCGGGTGTAAAAATGATGTACAGGGGTGTGATCGGAACGTCATCTTTGAAAACTGCTCCGCGTCAGGGAGTCACCCTACGGCCTGGCAAAACTATAGCACCTAGAACTTTTTGGATTTCACGAGACATACTCGAGTCTTGGTCAAATTCATTCGCCGGCAAAAAACAAGATGGCCGCCATACAAAGCTTCGAACTAATACAGGACACGCGAGCAGCTTGCTGCGAGCGAACCACGCGACATCTAGTTATTATACTATATATAGCTACAAACCCATGTACCTATTGACTGACTCACTGACAGGGTTGTTCTCCCAGAAGGAGCCTCGGGGGGTGAAAATGATGTATGGGGGATGTGATCAAAATTTTCCGGTGAGTATGAGAAAGCTTCCAGATCTTGGAAAACTGCTCCGCATCAGGGAGACACCATACGGCCTGGCGAAACTATCGCACCTGGAATGATTCTTTTTTCACAAAACCTACTTAAATCTTGGTCAAATTTTATCGCCGGTGAAAAAAAAACAAAATGGCCGAAAAACAAGATGGCCGCCATACAAATTTTTGTTTTTCCAGAAAATGTCTCGGGGGTAAAAATTGTGTATGGGGTTGTGATCTGGACCTCCCAGAGAGTATGGGAAAACTTCTAGATTTTGGAAAACTGCTCCGCATCAGGGAGACACCCTACGGCCTGGCAAAACTATCGCACCTGGAACGATTATTTTTTCACAAAACCTATTTAAATCTTGGTCAAATTTTATTGCCGACGAAAAAAAATCAAAATGGCGGAATAACAAGATGGCCGCCATACAAATTTTTCATTTTTCCTGAAAATGCCTCGGGGGTAAAAATGATGTATAGGGTTGAGATCGGAACGTCATGTTGAGTTTGAAAATACTTCTTGGTTTTCGATAACTGCTCCGCATCAGGGAGACACCCTACGGCCTGGCAAAACTATCGCACCTAGAACAATACTTTTTTCTTAAAACCTATTTAAATCTTGGTCAAATTCTATCGTGAGTGAAAAAAAATCAAAATGGCGGAAAAACAAGATGGCCGCCATACAAAATTTTGTTTTTTCATAAAATGTCTCGGTGGTAAAAATTATGTATGGGGATGTAATCGGAACGTCTTGTTGAGTATGGATATACTTCTCGATCTTGGAAAGCTGCTCCGCATCAGGGCGGCAACCTATGGCCTGGCATAGCTATCGCAGCTAAACCAATTTTTCTTTCACAAAATCTATTTAAATCTTGGTCAAATTCCATCACCGGTGAAAAAATATCAAAATGGCGGAAAAACAAGATGGCCGCTATACAAAAAAATGTTTTTCTAGAAAATGTCTCGGGGAAAATAACTGTGTATAGGGTTGTAATCGGAACATCTTGTGGAGTATGGAAATACTTCTCGATCTTTCAAAGCTGCTCCGCATCAGGGCGGCACCCTACAGCCTGGCGAAACTATCGCATCTGGACCTTTTTTGTTTTCACAAAAACTATTTAAATCTTCGTCAAATTTTATCGTTGGTGAAAAAAAAACAAAATGGCGGAAAAACAAGATGGCCGCCATACATAATTTTGTTTTTCTAGAAAATTCCTCAAGGTCAAAAAATATGTATTGGGGTGTGATCGGAACGTAATCTTTGAAAACTGCTCCGCATCAGGGGTCACCCTACGGCCTGGCAAAACCATAGCACCTAGAACTTTTTTGATTTCACGAGACCAATTCAAGTCTTGGTCAAATTCTATCGCGGTAAAAAAATGGCGGGAAAACAAAACACGCGAGCAGCTTGCTGCGAGCGAACCACGCGACATCTAGTTATAATATATATAGCTACAAACCCATGTACTGACTGACTGACTGACTGACTGACTCACTCACTGACATAATTGTTCTCCCAGAAGGAGGGTCGGGGGGTGAAAATGATGTATGGGAAGTGTGATCGGGACCTCCCGGTGAGTATGGGAAAACTTCCAGATGTTGGAAAACTGCTCCTCATCAGGGAGACACCCTACGGCCTGGCGAAACTATCGCACCTGGAATGATTCTTTTTTCACAAAACCTACTTAAATTTTGGTCAAATTTTATCGCCGGTGAAAAAAAAACAAAATGGCCGAAAAACAAGATGGCCGCCATACAAAAAAATGTTTTTTCAAAAAATGTCTCGGGGGTAAAAACTGTGAATGGGGGTATAATCGGAAGGTATTGTTGAGTATGGAAATACTGCTCGATCTTGAAAATCTGCTCCGCATCAGGGAGACACCCTACGGCCTGGCAAAACTATCGCACCTGGAACTTTTTTGTTTTCACGAAACCCATTTAAATCTTGGTCAAATCCAATCCCCGGTGAAAAAAAACCAAAATGGCGGAAAAACAAGATGGCCGCCATACAAAATTTTCGTTTTTCCAGAAAATGCCTCGGGGGTAAAAATGATGCATAGGAGTATAATCGGAGTATCTTGTCGAGTACGGAAAATGTTCTCAATCTTTGAAAACTGCTCCGCATCAGGGAGACACCCTACGGCCTGGCAAAACTATAAAACCTGGAGCAATATTTTTTTCACAAAACCTATTTAAATCTTGGTCAAATTTTATCGCCCGTAAAAAAAAAACAAAATGGCGGAATATTAAGATGGCCGCCATACAAAATTTTCGTTTTTCTCGAAAATGCCTCGGGGGTGAATATGATGTATGAGGGATGTGATCAAAATGTCATGTTGAGTATGGAAATACTTCCCGACCTTCAAAAACTGCTCCGCATCAGGGAGACACCCTACGGCCTGGCAAAACTATAGCACCTAGAACTTTTTTGATTTCACGAGACCTATTTAAGTCTTGGTCAAATTCTATCGTAGTTGAAAAAAAATCAAAATGGCGGAAAAACAAGATGGCCGCCATACAAAATTTTGTTTTTCCAGAAAATATCTCGGGGGTAAAAACTGTATATGGGAGTGTAATCGGAACGTCTTGTTGAGTATGGAGACACTTCTCTTTCTTCAAATCTGCTCCGCATCAGGGAGACACCCTACGGCCTGGCAAAACTATAAAACCTGGATTAATTTTTTTTTCGCAAAACCTATTTAAATTTTGGGCGAATCCAATCGCCGGTGAAAAAAATCAAAATGGCGGAAAATCAAGATGGCCGCCATACATTTTTTTTTTTTCCTGAAAATGCCTCGGGGGTAAAAAATATGTATAGGGGTGTGATCGGAACGTCATGTTGAGTATGGAAATTTTTCTTGATCTTTGAAATTTGCTCCGCATCAGGGAGACGCCCTACGGCCTGGCGAAACTATCGCGCTTGGAACTTTTTTGTTTTCACGAAACGTATTTAAATCTTGGTCAAATTTTATCGCCGGTGAAAAAAAAACAAAATGGCCGAAAAACAAGATGGCCGCCATACAAATTTTTCGTTTTTCCTCAAAATGCCTCGGGGGTAAAAATGATGTATTGGGGTGTGATCGGAACGTCATCTTGGAAAACTGCTCCGCATCAGGGGTCACCCTACGGCCTGGCAAAACTATAGCACCTAGAACTTTTTTGATTTCACGAGACCTATTCAAGTCTTGGTCAAATTCTATCGCGGTAAAAAAATGGCGGAAAAACAAGATGGCCGCCATACAAATTTTTCGTTTTTCCTGAAAATGCCTCGGGGGTAAAAATGATGTATAGAGATGTGATCGGATCGTCATGTTGAGTATTTCAATACTGCTTGATCTTGAAAAACTGCTCCGCATCAGGGAGACACCCTTCAGTCTGGCGCAACTATTATACCTGGATCAAATTTTTTTTCGCAAAACCTATTTAAATCTTGGTCAAATTCAATCGTTGGTGAAAAAAAATCAAAATGGCGGAAAAACAAGATGGCCGCCATACAAAATTTTGTTTTTCTAGAAAATGTCTCGCAGGCAAAAACAATGTATTGGGGTGTAATCGGAATGTCATGTTGAGTATGTAAATACTTCTTGATCTTCAGAAACTGCTCCGCATCAGGGAGACACCCTACGGCCTGGAAAAACTATCACACCTGGAACTATTCTTTTTCCACAAGACCTATTTAAATCTTGGTCAAATTTTATTGCCGGTGAAAAAAAATCAAAATGGCGGAAAATCAAGATGGCTGCCATACAAATTTTTCGTTTTTCTTCAAAATGCCTCGGGGGTAAAAATGATGTATAGGAATGTGATCGGAACGTCATGTCAAGTATGAAAATACGTCTGGGTTTTCGATAGCTGCTCCGCATCAGGGAGACACCCTACGGCCTGGCAAAACGAAGGCATCCGGAACATTTTTTTTTTCCACCAAACCTATTAAAATCTTAGTCAAATTTTATCGTCGGTGAAAAAAAAAACAAAATGGCGGAAAACAAGATGGCCGCCATACAAATATTTGTTTCTCCAAAAAATGTCTCAGAGGTAAAAACAATGTATGTAAATACTTCTTGATCTTCAGAAACTGCTCCGCATCAGGGAGACACCCTACGGCCTGGAAAAACTATCACACCTGGAACTATTCTTTTTCCACAAGACCTATTTAAATCTTGGTCAAATTTTATCGCCGGTGAAAAAAAATCAAAATGGCGGAAAATCAAGATGGCCGCCATACAAAATTTTGGTTTTCCCGAAAATGCCTCGGGGGTGAATATGATGTAAGAGATATGTGATCAAAACGTCTTGTTGAGTATGGAAATACTTCTCGATCTTTGAAAACTGCTCCGCATCAGGGCGACACCCTACGGCCTGGGAAAACTATCGCACCTGGAACGATTATTTCTTCACAAAACCTATTTAAATCTTGGTCGAATCCAATCGTCGGTGAAAAAAAATCTAAATGGCGGAAAAACAAGATGGCTACTATACAAAATTTAACAAGATGGCTACTATACAAAATTTTGTTTTTCCAGAAAAAAGCCTCAGGGGTAAAAATTATGTATGAGGGATTTGATCGGATCGTCATGTAGAGTACGGGTATACTCCGCATCAGGGAGACACCCTAAGGCCTGGCAAAACTATGACACCTGGAACATTTTTTTTTTCCACCAAACATATTAAAATCTTAGTCAAATTTTATCGCCGGTGAAAAAAAAAAACAAAATGGCGGGAAAACAAGATGGCCGCCATACAAAATGTTGTTTTTCCAGAAAAATAAGGGGTTTGTTCGGATAGTCATGTTGAGTATGGAAATACTTCTCGATCTTCAAAAACTGCTCCGCATCAGGGAGACACCCTACGGCCTGGCAAAACTATCACACCTGTACCAATTTTTTTTTCATAAACCTTATTTAAACCTTGGTCAAATTTTATCGCCAGTGAAAAAAAATCAAAATGGCGGAAAAGCAAGATGGCCGCCATACAAAATTTGTTTTTCCGGAAAATGTCTCGGGGGGGTAAAAATGATGTATAAGGGGTTTGTTCGGATAGTCATGTTGAATATAGGAATACTACTTAATCTTCGAAAACTGCTCCGCATCAGGGAGACGCCCCACGGCCTGGCAAACCTATCGCACCTGAACCAAATTTTCTTTCACTGAACCTATTTAAATTTTGGTCAAATCCAATCGCCGGTGAAAAAAAAAACAAAATGGTAGGAAAACAAGATGGCTGCCATACAAAATGTTGTTTTTCCAGAAAATGCCTCGGGAGTGAAAATGATGTATAAGGGGTTTGTTCGTTCAATTGCGTCAGACCTATATAAGTCTTGGTCTAATTCTGTCGCGTGTGAAAAAAAATCAAAACGGTGGAAAAACAAAATGGCCGTCATACAAAATTTTAGTTTTTCATAACGAGCCCCGGGTGGTAAAAATAAAAATAATGTATCCCGAGTTAGATCGGAACGTCATGTTGACTATGGAAATACTTCTCGATCTTCATAATCTGCTTCGTATCAGGGAGACATATCTGGCAAGACTAAGATGTTCGGGGTTATGGGTCAGAGGAAGAAAATAGAAAACACTTTAGTAAATGAGAGGAGTTTAATTAATTTACGCAACACACCCTACGCCATTACATGTCAGAGAGAGGCCGTAGACAATCATAGACACTATAGTCTTTTCTTAAAATAATAGGGATGCGTCACACACGACCAACACCAGTGATGTGACATTGCTACCATAACATAAGATAGGTACCTGGATTATAAAATTTTTTCACACGGCGAAGCGGCAATTACACTTTCCAATCCATTCTGCCCGGTGCGTCAAGGTCACGGGCATGTCGATCAAGATCGTGTAGTCTAATAGCAAATCGGTGGGGCGTAACCATAGTAACCACGATCTCAAGCGAGTTGGTGAGGAGTAACCACCACGATCTACTGTAATAGCGTCGATTATTCCAATCTCGATGTGACTTTGACGCCTCGCTCTAAGTGGATTGGGTACTGTAATTAGCGCTTATCATAGTTTAAATAAGTCGTGTGAAGGTATCCAGGTACAGTTTTCAATCATCCGTCCCTTTCCTTTTCGGCTGATAATAAAATGACAGGTTTAACTTCAAATAAACTTACTGTGTGTACTGGAATCAGCACCAATAACACACGTTACTCTTGCATATTTAGTAAACAGGTACTTAATAGAACTAATGGATGACTTTCCAGGCTACTTTCTCAAAAAAAATATAGATGGCGCTGTCCAGATTTAACGTGATAAAAACGTAAATACCCGTTTTCTCACTACTCGGATAAATATTGTTTTTTGGGGAAAGTAGCGTGGAATGTCACTCATTTGTACCTTGGTACCTATAGATTTTGTAATAATATTTGTCTTGTATTTAAGCCAATAAAAACTATCAAAGGATGTTTGATGTGGAAATCTGTTCTCAAGAGGTCATAAGTTAAATGCCAGTAGGTAGGTACCTGCATTAAAATGCAACTAACAATTTTGATACAACAAAAAACACTGATTGTGAGACCTTTTCAGTAAAAGTGGCACTAAACGACGTGATTACTATTTATATTTTTTCAAAATAATTTTAAAACGAAACAATTGTATTAAAAGATAATGAAAGATATATTTTTAGAAATAAGTTGTTTTATTATATATTTTTTCTACTCCTCTACTTTAATCTGGCATTTAAATAACCAAAAAGTCTAATATAAGTACATACATAATTAAACTCTTTGAAAAAGTGTACGCTCTATGGCCTATAAAAGCATTGTTTACAAAGTGTAACTGTACTATAATGTCGCCAAAAAAGCATTGTTGTTGTTTTTTTTTTTTTTGACCTGGAAACTGGCACCTTTACTTTGTTTGGTGCCATAGATATACTATAAAAAAAAGTATACATTTGCCGCCATTTTCCCGCGCGTTGGAAAATAAATTGGAAAATTTTTGTGTTTCGTTTAAAATGACGTCGTCGTAGAAAAAGTATTGTATGCAACGTTGTATAACTAGGTCAAAAAATGCTCGTGGCGTCTCTTATTGCGATGTTCGCCAAGGCTCACATCGCAACTCACGCCACTCGCATTTTTTGACCCTTCTTATACAACTGTTGCATAAAATACTATAAAATATTATAGATGCAACTCATACTCATACATTTTCTTCTTTATTTCTACATTTAATCAAATAGGTAGTTGAAATAAAACAGCAACTTAACAAGTACTCTCGGCCTCCATGGTCCAGTGGCTAACTGTTGGGCTCACATCCGGAGGTCCCAGATTCAAATCCCAGTAGGGACTAACACAAAAATTACTTTGTGATCCCCGGTTTGGTTAGGAGATGGCTGGCTGATCAACTGAACATATTAGTAAGTAGGTATAGATAATAACATTAAAATATATGGGTTATGTTCCTAACTAGCTTTTTAATTATTTAATGACATGATAATATAAATTATAAAGTGATTTAAGCTCATAGTTTAACAACATCTATGAACATAAATAGCTACATACAATGCAATGGCACACTTAACACAGCTCTTATGTTCGCTAGGTATTAATGCATTTGAGGTGAGCTCATTCTGCAAACAACGCATACATGGGCATCCATCAAGCATCTGAAAACAAATATGAATGTTCTTAAAAAATAATTGTAGTAAAAAGAGCCAATAAATACAAATTAGATGCCCCATACATGTACAATAATATATTTTGCACAATATGCCTGACTGTAACAATATTATTAAATGTCTAGGGATGGAATTGAAATATGCCAACTTTAAATTGAACTTAAAACAATGTTTTAATCATAATTAAATTGCCTTTAACAATGAGGGACTTTCCAATGGACGCTCCCCAAACACATGATAGTTGGTGTTGTTCACTTTTAACCTGATAATTACCTATTTTCTCATTGCTGGGATACATAATTATTCAAAAATGTAATGTAATGACAGAATGATATAATATAAAAAATTGTTTCTTGATATTCGGATCACATTATGTATAGAATGACATTGCTATCTAGGTATATTGCTTCTCTTTATTTTGATCAGAATAATAATAGGTGGAAGTTGTATGAATCATCATCATTTATACCCAAAAACAAAGATAAAAGATGCATTGGTATGTCTGTTATCCATGAAATTAGACGTTTAAACGAAGAAAAAACTTAACAATGCCATCTATCATTTTTTGGGGAACGCCAATTGGAATGTCCGTCATGATTGTCACTCATAAAACTTTTAAATGGCTCTTACACAATGTAAATTAAAATCTTTAATACTTTATTACCTGTCTTGGAGATATGTCACTCTTTATTTCTTTCCATAAGCCTATGGCCTGTGATTTTGTCTTCTTGTATGCCTTCACAAAGATATTCCACAACTTATACAGACACATTGTTTCTAACTCTCGGGCTGGAACATTCTTCAGGAAACTTGTTGTTGCTTGCATCTCTTAGTATGAGTATGAGTTAGTATGACAAAGTCGATCAGCATCTAACACCTATAAATAAATAACTTTATAATAATAGTGTCATTTGATTCTATGTATTGTATTGTATGTTACTTACATTGCAATTTATCAACGAACATTATCCACAAACTTTTATCATTTTGGCTCTATCCAAAACACATAATGGTTCTGGAAGTTATTACAGTAGAATGTCAACGCAAGTTTGTACAAGGAAGTAGGGCTCGACTCGATGATGTTGTTGTTGTTGTTTAAATTCGCCTTATATAAGGCAGGCAAAGATCTCAGGACCATACAGCCTTGACTTTAGTAATTTAAAATTCGAAAATCACGATCAAAATAGGCTTAAGCCTTGTCTTTAATTTTCAATATCCAATTTAGGCCAGTGCCTTGTACTTGTAAGTCACAATTTTTTTTTTTTATTTGGTTTTCCCCGAAGGGTAAGGCAAAGGGAACTATGCCCATACAGCCATGTCTGACGTATTTTTTTTCTTGATGATTAATGAAATGATGAAAGGTGATGATGATGAAACCTAAGCCCCCACCCTCGGAGTAGACTCCTACTCCGAACCCCAAACGAATTAACTCAAAAGTCCGCATAAACTTTTGAGTTATGAAGCGGCTTCTTGGCACGAAGAGAAAATAGATAGTACCACTTTGTTTATTGAATATTTATTTATACTTTATATTTATATATTTTTCCGATATAATAACACTAAAGCAATTTTTCGTTTACTTGTTCACTTCGTATTAAATATTTAGGTGATTCAATGAAGAAAGCATCTTTCCCGCCAAAAACCCACGCAAAAATTAATGAAAATACTCAATCTTTGTTGCTTATTTAAAAAAGTTAAATGGTACTGAAGTGATAAAAAGCAATTAGATTTTATATTGCTTATTTATTAATTCCATCGACATCTATGCGACAAAGTGAAGTAAATAAGTACCTCAATATTTTTCGATATTGGCTGTTTGAATCTGCTTTGCCAGAATTTCTTTGTTAGTCTCATGAAAAAAAAAGTAAATTCGTACCCAAACCGTTGGCGCGAAAAAGTGACAAGCGTTTTTTCACTTGTATTTCAAGATTTCCAAAGGTAAGTCGATTTTGTTATTAATAATTTAACAATTATTTATAAATATTTAGATATATGATAAGATACTAATCTTTAAAATCGTAAAAAGTTATATAAGTAAACATAATTATTATAATTGCAAGGTCTAACTTACTGTACTGATTTTCTCTTTTTCACATAATGAAAGTGAAAACATTAAAAGGTAAGTACCTACCTACTTAAAAGCTATAAGTAATTCTTATTTTATTGTCTATTAGATAAACACAAATAGTACAGAAGTGGTTTGTTTACAGATGAAGCGTTCAAGCGTTGAAATTCCATCGTGCTCTACAATGCTTCGCCGTCGCGTCGACGACGGGCAGCAGGGCCTCTATGACGAGACTGCTGTAACATGCATCGGTGCCGGTAAGTATTTAGATTTTAACGAGCTTAATACCTAATGCACATTTTTTATGTTAAATCCAATTTACGAAATCATTGATTGATCATTATCATTATAATGTCTAAAATAGCCGCTTGACATCAGCCATGGAAAAAAACTTTACTTAATAACAGGCATTAGGTACCTATCTACTTAAATTAATTGCATTGCCCCTACTTATGCTGTGTGACTAGAATAGGCGATAGTTAATTACTATTAAGATTTTTTTAGAATATTTAAGTAAGTAAGTAGGTAGGTATATGAAGTAAGTTAGTTAACCTATGATAAACTTAGATGGTCAGAGAAGTCATAGATAATAACAATAAGAGTGAATCCTTTTTGAATTATAACAATCCGAGTGTGATTCTGGTTTGACAGCAACCCTTGTTGTAGCACAACAGTAACATCACTCATTAGATATCCTGTAATAAGTAGGTCTGTAATAAATTATAATACACACAAAAGTTAACCTATGAACGCTAAGCTATAGCAGTCACTCTCGTAATATTATGTGTGAAAAGTTAAGCCTTTCTCTAAAATTGTGAAAGGCCAACTAAATATGTTTGTTTTATGTGTAGATAAATAGTGTATTTTATCCAAAGTGACAAGTTACTACAGGTGGTTAAATACAACCATAACCAATCTTACAATAATATTATAAGATATTAACTATTTAACTAAGAATTATAGAAATAAGTAATTAGGTAACAAAACTATTATAAAGTTATCTACTTAATTATATAAAACAGCTATTTATAATAACACAAAATTATATTAAATAAGTATATGAGATAATAATGCTTTGAAGTATTTAGTGTGTAAGTATTTAGCTGAAAAAAAATTGAATGCTAATAACATTTGTCAACAAGAAACTTATTTTTATTACTGTCAAAGAGTGTATGTAGGTTTGTCTATATTTTGAATATGGTTAGGGATATGGTTATATATATATCTTGACGACCATGTGGTGGGGACTGAAGGAAACCCCGTGTTGGTCGTGGTACACCTGGTCAGTTCACCTAGGTAGATCACAAACAAAAATTTTCTTAACCAACTTCAAAAATAAAGGTTATCAATTTGACCCATATGTATATCATAATGTGTGCCAAATTCCATATATATGGATGTATGTTTGTCCATGCATTGTTTAGAAACTACAAATTGTATTGCAATAATGCTTGTTTATGGGATTGAGTATCGCCCAACATAGGGAAGAATGCAAGTTTCATCAAAATTGGTTTGGAAATTCCCAACTTATGGTTGAAAAACAGTTAAACATTAGGAATCTTGTGTTTCGATACTATACTAATAGAGGCTTCGATCTTAAGTAAGTATGATTACTAATGGTTTGAGCGTAAATTAAAGAAAATTGCGCGAGTCCAAATCCCACTTGCCTGGTTTTTTTTAAAATTTTTGCCCTGTATTATTACAGTATAAAATCAAAACAAGAACAAAAACTATGGTATTACGTTTTACTGTTATTTTATATTAAATCTTCGAAATATTCCGTCAATAAATTCCTACATAATATCTCGCCTATTTCCCATTGGGGTAGGCAGAGAACAGATTATGAGAGAGAATATGAATAAAATTGGACTTAAAGTATTATTACCTGCAATTAAACATTTATGTTACAATTATGTAATTAATTGCTTAATATTTTATTAAAATTGTCAAAAGGTTACTAATGACAACGTTGAGGAGTATGAATGGAATGACTTTGAATGATAAAATAGTGTGATAAGGGACCGTTGTGAAAGAAGATGTAGTGAAGAGAATTGGCAAAAGAATGCTTAGATAGTTTGGACACGGACAAGATTTATTATGCGGGTATAATTGGTAGAATCGGAAGAGGAAGGCCTAGGTAGTAGTACATGCCTCGATTAGTTCCAGGATATTTTTGATAAGAGTGGTCGATGCGAAAGTGATGTGTCAGGATCATAGTAAGTGGAATTGCGTGGTCTCCGCCTATCCCAACGGGAAATAGGCGTAATCTTAAGTATGTATTTTTTCCAGAAAGTTGGTTAGAATGATATTTGATAGTCTTAAGCTCATAGTTTCAGTATTCCATAAGTTTTTTATTTTATATACTTACAGAACCGTTATGCTATTTTCTATATTGTAAAGTGGGCGCTTCGTATTTTTTTTACTTTAGCCACAGCTATGATGCCAACAGATGACGAATTTATTCATCGACTTTTGATGTTCAACAAGTTCAACTACAAAGTGTGCTCTACATGACTGTCGCGACTGGACTGATGCTCGGCGGTTGCTTTGCTGCTTTGCTTTTGCCGCTTTGTACGGCACGAGCTGGCGGCATTGTGTAAAAGTGCATAAACAAATGCCATTTTAACCATAAAAAAATCAAGACAACAATTACATACTACCTAATTTAGGTTTATTAATCCGACTGAAATTTTATGTGTGTTGTTTATTATTATTTTTTTAATAATAGGTACCTAATTTAATTTTCCTATACTAATTATTGCATTCCCTGTAATTATCTTCTTATCTTATCTAGCCTATTCGATCCCACTGCTGGGCAAAGGCCTCCCCTTGATTTTTCCACTCTTCTCGACTTTGCGCAATCTCCGGCCAATGCTTCCGATTTTATTTAAATTTAAGTATAAACGTATAAACTGCCTATATACGTCCCACTGCTGGGCACAGGCCTCCCCTCAATCAACCGGAGGGGGTATGGAGCATACTCGACCACGCTGCTCCAATGCGGGGGATTAAATTTAAGTATATAGGGTAAACTGCCTAATTATCAGCACCTTTAATTATTGGTACGGTAATTTTCTCAAATTTTAATGTTCACAATGAGGCTAAGGCGCTTAAAATGGTTTGTAAAAAAATTGCCCCTTGAACCAGATAGGGGTGTCAATAATAGGGTGTCTTACCTTATCTATTAAATAAATTCATATTTAACATTTACTGTTTCATTAGGTCTAACACACCAAGGCTCCGATGTGTATGAAGGTAACAATTCGCAATGTACGGTTATCTCAGCATGCGCTTCAATTTATTCTGTGTTCCATAATCGCGCATCTTTCACTACTGCCGAAATTGATAAAATTTTAAACATGGGGGATACACTTTACATGCAGTTAAAATATCTACTTCAGAGGGGTGTCACTTATTTTATGCCAGATGAATTACCCAATGAGCTTCGCGTCGGGAATAACGTCGTACATATAGTTAGCATGGAGGACAACTGGATCATTTCTAATACGTATCCTACGACTTCCGCGAATAAAGACATAGGTTTATTAACTTTAAAGAACATATTGGACAACAGAGTATTTTTTAATACTAATGACTATACTGTCGATTCGCAATTCGCTTATAATGTGAACAATACAAATCACAACGACAGTACCGATAGCATATTGTTTACGGGTCAGGGTTATACTTTTAGTTTTTGGCGGTTTAATGGTGAATATTATTTCTTTAACAGCCATGCGGTTAACAGCAAAAATATTAATATAGGAAGGGGCAAGCCAGAGGACGGTCCTTACGTAGCACGTTTATTTAAATGTGATTCAACCGAAGCGCTAGCAAAACTATTACTCGCGAATGAAGTTTATGACGGATCCGAATACTCATTAACTCGGTTAAGAGTATTAAATGACGACCTTATATGGCAAAATGAAACGCAGGTTAGTTCCGAAACGTCACAGTCTATTTTAATAGATTTAATATCATCACCATTACTGAATGTGAATCAAACTTTAGATTCTATTTTGATGAACTATCAGTCAACACTGGCCCCGATTAAAACCTCTGTGCAAAATTTAGATAGTAAATTGACAGTTGACTCAAACCCGGTAGATGTTTATGACACTACAAATGATTTGAAACTGTCAATTTTAAAACCAGTTGTCCTATTAGAAAGAATTAGTAATCAAGACGAAAACCAATGCATTAAAAATAAAGGCGGCCGACCCAAAAAACAGAAACGCGGACCAAAACCGAGTAAAGAAAACGCGCATCGTGAAGCTGTAAGGAAATATACAACGAAAAACCCCGCTGTTAATCGCAAGGCAGTTCTACGGTATAACGAACGCAATCCAGACGTTAACCGCGAGGCCGTTCAACGTTATAACGAGAACAACCCAGACGTTCATCGCGCGGCCGTTCAACGTTATAACGAGAACAATCCAGACGTTCATCGCGCGGCCGTTCAACGTTATAACAAGAACAACCCAGACGTACATCGCGCGGCCGTTCAACGTTATAACGAGAACAACCCAGATGTTCATCGCGCGGCCGTTCAACGTTATAACGAGAACAACCCAGACGTTCATCGCGCGGCCGTTCAACGTTATAACGAGAACAACCCAGACGTTCATCGCGCGGCCGTTCAACGTTATATCGAGAATAACCCAGACGATCATCGCGCGGCCGTTCAACGTTATAACGAGCTTCACCCTGAAATTATCAAAAAAGCAGCACAAAAATACACAGAAAATAGTCGTAACATTGAAACGCCACTGAGATATTCCAAAAATTTAATAGGTGAAAAACAGGGGCATGAACTCAGCATTATTCGATTATATAATTTAAAAAATACGTCGCTTCTGTCTGAACAAACATATAGATGTCCAAGATGTAATGCTCCATTGTTCGAAGAAGAGAAATCTCGTCGGCAATGGTGTTGTCATTCAGGAGATTATAACGTTCAGAATTTTCTCCCATTAAACGAAGAATTTTATACAAATCCAGCTTTTTTAAATAGACCACGCGCTTACAATAATATTTTTGCATTTTCGGCATTAGGTGTTTCCCACGGTTACCATCATCCAGAAGGTATATCTTTTCTAAAAATTCAAGGACGTATTTACCACCGTATCTTTGATTTGTCTTACAATGAAAGTCCTAATAATATTAATTTTTACATAAATGACAGTAGCGAAAGAGAGAGTTTAGCTGGTGAATTAAGTTTAGATAAAACGGTAGTTCGAATGATTACAGGGTTCATGCACACAGTTAATCCATACATAAAATGTTTTAAAAGGTTAAGTTTAGAGGTATCATCAGAAGCTTTCTTGAAGTTCGAAAAAACTACTCGTGCGACTCACGGTAACATCCTCGGAGATCAACCTATTGGTCAAGAGATTGCCGCAATTATTAGCACAGACCGCGAAGAATTTTCTCGACGCTGTATTGTAGTCAAAAAGATAGCAGACGGTAGGCCTCGAACAATAGATATAATGGATTCCTTATACGAGACTTTCCAGTATCCTCTCTTATATCCTCACGGAAATACGGGTTGGCATCCAGATATGAGAGATAATAAGGGCAATAAGCTTAATCAGGTTAAATATGTCCGTTGTTTACTTTTATCAGAATCGCGATTTAGCATATTTGGTCGTTTATCTGAAGAGTGGTTAGTCGATATGTTTTGTAGAGTTTTAGAAGAACGCTTGCGGTTTTTGAAAAATAGCCAAACAAAACAACAAAACAGGCTAAGAGTAGCTCCACTCCAAGAATTAATTAATGACGAGTTTATTTTAGGAGAAGGTGGAGTAGAACCTGGTAAAATTTATTTACCTAGCTCATTCACAGGGGGTCCGCGGTACATGAAAAAGAAATACCTGGATGCTATAGCAATGGTAAACAGGTTAGGTCCACCATCTTATTTTTTAACTTTAACCTGTAACCCCAACTGGCCTGAAATAAAAAATTCAACATTATCAGGTCGATCAAAAGACCCCCTTACTTGTGCTCGAGTTTTCAACTTAAAACTCGGAGAGTTATTAAAAGATTTAAAATCGGGTAAATGGTTCGGAAAAATTGTTTATATAATGCATGTTATAGAGTTCCAAAAAAGAGGACTACCACATGCGCATATTGCTTTTAGAGTGGAAGGTGGTGGACCAGTAGAAAGTCCGGATATTGATAAGTTTGTTCGTGCTACCATACCCGATCCAACACAAACTTTATTATACAAAGTTGTCATGGATCACATGATACATGGTCCATGTGGCCCTCCTTACCGAACTAATTTGCCGTGTTGGAATAGTGAAAAAAAGAACTGTTTAAAATATTTTCCAAAAAAAGAAACACCAGTCACCTTCAGTGACGATAGAGGTTTTATACATTTACGTCGCAATAGTAAAAATCAGGCGATTATTAAATATCGCGGCAAAGACGTAATAGTTAATGATTTGTGGGTCGTTCCTTATAATCCTGCTCTTCTCCTAAAATATGATGCTCACATAAATTTAGAAGTGTCCACACAGCGTGCTATAATTAAGTATTTATTTAAATATATGACAAAAGGACCTGATGAAGCCCGTATTGCCGTTGTTGATGAAGAACATCGTGAGGATGAAATCGAACAATATGTCACTAAGCGATATATTAGTTCTAGCGAAGCAGCGTGGCGTGTTCTCGAATTTGATATTGTAGCTAGGAACCCTACGGTAAAAATGTTAACAGTACATTTGCCCGATCAAAATTCAGTATTTTTTAAGCCTGGCCACGCGAATGAAGCAGTTAATAATGCAGGTTCAGATCTTTTAGATTATTTCAGTAGGCCTTTAACTGAGGAGTTTGATCGGGTATCCTACTTAGACTTTTTCGAAACTTACAACATTCATGCGAAAGATCCATGTTTAAAGACAGTTCAGGCGGTGCAAATGCAGAACGGCAAGTTTCTTACGCGGAGAATGCGGGGTGAGCTCGTCGCGCGTCTATTTTGGGTCGCGCCGAACAGAGGTGAACAGTTCTTTTTAAGACTTCTTTTAAGTGTTTACCCATGTCGTAGTTTCGCGGATTTACTTCAAATTGGAGGTCCAAATTGCAAAACTTTTCAAGAAGCTGCCAAATTCGTAGGACTTGCGGACGACGCAGTCGAATATGAACGGGCTATGGAAGAAGCTTCCACTTTTTTAACCGGACCACGACTTCGTAGCTTTTTTGTAACGCTGGCTGTTAATGGTGCCTCAGTTGCGTCACTGTGGAACACGTATAAACGTCAATTGGCCGAAGATTTCCTTTACAGGGTGCCAGATGACGAAGAAAACGCGTTTAACATGTGCCTCATTCAAATAGATAGAATGCTACGGAGACACGGAACTTCTTTAGTAGAACAAGGTTTGCCTGAAGTAATTTACAGGTCAACGGAATTGGATAGGGAACGCACTGAATATGATTTAGATAGTTTGAAATCATACGTAGAAGAGTGGTTGCCACAGTTATCCCCCGATCAACGTGCCGTATTCGATTACGTGGAAAAGCTTTGCGTAGATAGTGTTTACCGAGAATCCAACAACTGTGCGATTTTTATCGATGGCCCCGCCGGCACCGGAAAAACGCTATTATTGAAGGTCATAGCTGCATATATCCGCGGTAACCTTAAAGGTATAGTTTTAACCTGTGCATCGTCTGCAATTGCTGCTCAAAATTACACAAACGGAATGACGGCTCATTCCTTGTTTAGATTTCCTTTACATCTATTAGATGATAGCGGATACTGGAACATCTCAAATGGTACTCAAAGAGCTGAATTGATTTACAATTCTAATCTCATTGTGTATGATGAAGCGCCGATGGCTCATAAATACCTTATAAATTTATTAAATAGATCATTGCAGGATTTGATGAGGTCAGACAAAATTTTTGGTTCTAAAATAATTATTTTTGCAGGAGATTTTCGTCAAATTCCTCCTGTAGTCCCAGAAGCACGAACGAATTTTGATATATTAAACGCGTCACTAAAAACTTCTCCTATTTGGAAACAATTGAAAAAATTTAGTTTGGTAACTTCACAGAGATGTAAGGATGACGCACAGTATGCAGAATTTCTTTTAAAACTGGGTTCAAATGCATTACCTACTCTTAGGTTAGAAACAAATAATAATGATTTGCAATTAGTCCAACTTGAATCCATTGATTATGTTACTGAATTAGAAGATTTAATTGATTTTGTATTCCCAGAAGTTACTCTTACTGAGCCAGGCGTATGCTCCTTCAGAGCGATTCTATGCACCCGTAACGATGCAGTTAGAGAAATTAATGCCGTTATTTTAGACAAACTACCAGGAGAAGTATTACATTTTTATGCCATAGACAAAATTTTAAGCGACAACGCTGATCAAGTTTATTTTAGTCCCGAATTTTTACATACACTTCGACCACAAGGTGTTCCAGATTTCGATTTGCAATTAAAATTAGAATGTGTTTGTGTAATCACGCGTAATCTTAGTTTCGCGGACGGCTTAGTAAATGGCACCAAAGTAATAGTTGTTGAAACATCTCCATATATTATTAAAGTTCGGAAACAAGGTGAACTAGGAGATTATTTGATCCCTCGAATTCTTTTTAAAGCGCCTATAGAACATAACAGCCCTTACGAGATGTGTCGCCGTCAATTCCCATTGCAGGTGTGTTATGCAATGACTATTCACAAGAGCCAGGGTCAAACGATTAGTCGCGTTGGGGTCGATCTTAGATCTGATATGTTTAGTCACGGTCAACTGTATGTAGCTTTAGGACGCGTTCGCGAAAGACGTGACATAAAAGTATTACTACCCAGGCACCGAATCGAAAATGACCAACCTTTCTCGAATAACGTTATCATATCAGAACTTTTAAGTTTAACGTAACTTTATTTAGGGTGGCACTTCTTGAAAAGACTGAACAGTTCATCTCTGTTATTAAGCTTATTGGGTTTTTTTAGATCGGTTAAATCATGTGTTGAAATTATCGTATATTGCGAATTATTTATTATTATTTATATTCATTCTATCTTGTTTTTTTCTTCTTTTCGTATAATTTAACGATAGAACTGACTTTAACAAGCTTGCACTCGATTTGATGATGGTTGCATTGAATTTCAAAGCTAGGTTTACCATTTTATTAGTCACAATCACTGAATTAAAATGTGTGTTAATCAATTGGCAATGTGTGCATGCCCTTCCCAGCCGTTAACGCTGTGGAGGCTCATCTTTAGGGGACGAGAGAACGGGCGTGAAGTGAACTGGCAGGATGAACACTTGGCTGCGGGTGCGACCGGTGCATGAGAGTGGAGTGGAGCTGGCTGGAAGATGGAGGCAGGTATCACTCGATTGCTTTAGCTGAGTTCCACTCAGATCAAGTAAGCTGTCATATGGATGAATGTCGCAGGTTGGAATGATCCGGAGTAGAACTGTCGGTGTCGTTCCCATCGTCGTAGGCATTTTCGGTGGATTTTGTAGGTCGATCAACAATGGTTGCGTGAGTTTTAGCTGTCAAGCTGCTATGCCGTGCTAGCCGATTCTTGCGATCTGGGATACAAGGGATGGACGTATCCTGTGGAATGATCGTGTCAGTGAAGGTTTGAATGTCGCTTAGGACTGGAAAGGAGGGAGTACGGAAACTGTAATCAGTATTCAGGATCTCGCTGTACATGGACAATGTTTAGTTTAGGTGTATTAAAGTGGTAATTGTTCGAAGTTATTTGAAAAGAATTCTGTTTCAGTGTTTAAGCACTAAAACTGTTTGTTTTTTGTAAGCAAACGTATGATTTATTGATGTTCATTTTTTACTTTATAACGCTAACGCTTACAAATAATATTGTTACCAAATTTAAGTGCGTATATAAACAATAAATTAATACTAAAATATTTCGATGAAGACACCAATGATGTTTATTGATACATTTTTCTCCTAAGTGCTACTTTCTCAACTTAAAGCAATAAGTTATGCAGTAATTATACTTCAACGAGTATATTTATCATTCAAAAGCATTTTACCCAATACCTAACTTACATTAAGTAAAATTTATCTTTGTCATTTTAGTCACTTATTTTTTATCATTCACTAAGCTGTAAGCAAAATATATTTACTAAAATAATAAAAAAAATACGATATTCATGGTAAGTTGGATTAGCTATTTTATGACTTGATATTTTCATGCATTAATTCAGGAAAATAAATGTATAATGAAAAATAAGTTTTTATAACCGATTAAATTTGTGTAATGTGTAGTGTATACATTTTAATGTATTTAACATTTGCAAATTATATTGATTTGTAAATAAATATAAGTTCCATTAAAATTGTACTAAAGAATATTTTATACTAGCGTATATTAGTAACTTAAGTTAGAATTAAGTAAACAAACAAAAAAATATACGCCTTAAATAATAAATATAAGGAAGAAAGGAAACTACCCGGATGCCTGTTTACTCATCATCAAGGAAACTTTAAAAAATAACATTACTACAAATGTCTGCTCGAAGAAAGATTCAAAAACTTAAACAAATGCCAAGCTGGAAATCGATTAATGAGTACACATAAACGCTACATAGTACAACTCGCGTGTCCTGTAATGGAACGGACAGAATAAAGAATATGTGTTATGGTACGTCGAATCAGTACAGTATAATATTATACATTAGCATTCAATGGTGTATGAATCGTCATCGTCATTGTGTCAGCAAAGACGCATCATCAATTGCACAGATTTATGGCTACAAATATATAAATGAAAAGTGTTATTTAGAACATTATTTATTGTGTTGTGGAATAAAATAGGTCAATAATTACCTGTATCCGGCAGTGACGAACATTTTTTTCATTCATAAACATGGGTAAATACGACGACTGTCAGATGGGCTAAACATGAAAAAAGTCCTTAAACCAAATCCCATTGTTTCGCTATTGTGTTTGAAAATCTAAGCCGCAGGAGGATATTAAGTACGACCATGCTTTACCTTTAATGGTGTATGTAAAAATAATGAAGCCTATAATCAACAATGAATGTTCTATACCATTCTAAGCAAATTCAAAAACAAATTTGATCATGTCAATTTCTGGCCTCCCACAAGCGGGTCTCACCAGTATTGACAGAAGAATGATCACTCATCGATACAAAAACATACATAAAGTAATTAATACATGTATACAGGCTAAATAAAGTGAAATTGCTAGAAAATACCTACTACTTGGAAAAACAATAATTGGAGAAGAAAGCACTACCTAACAACGTGAAACTTTGATATTCAAATTTTCAAATCAAATATGGCTAAAACAAAAAAAAAAATACTTAAAAATTGAAAGGTAAAAGAAAACACCTTTAGTTAAAAAAATAGGAAGCGAGTCATATTTTATATATTCTGGTAAAATTGTTTAGTTTTAAATGTTACCAAATACACCAAATGTTATTAGAAATGAAAGTAACTGCATATAGTTTAATTCATATGTGTACAGTCAACATACTACCTACGTTTTATTTTTTACTCTACATTCGTTATTTATTTAATTATAATGACGCAAATAACAAACAACTATGCTTGTTATTAATTTGCATACACCTACAGTAAATCCAACTTACCATGAATATAACAATGATAATATACATAGTAAGTGCAGAATAAAAACTTAGGGATTACATGGTTTTATGTTTTCCAGTGGATCTGGTTAGAGCTATGTCACGCTAAATAGTATTCTTTGCATTTCTTCTTACATTACTTTTCAATAGAACACTGTTTCGCATGAGACGGTTCCTCAAAAAACATAATATCGTGTATGAGCTAAACTAAAACTTAGGTTTTATATGGTTTTATGTTTTCCAGTGGATCTGGTTAGAGCTATGTCACGCTAAATGGTGTTTTTTGCATTTCTTTTTACAATACTTTTCAATAGAACACTGTGCATGAGACGGTTCCTCAAAAAACATAATATCGTGTATGAGCTAAACTAAAACTTAGGGTTTTACATGGTTTTATGTTTTCCAGTGGATCTGGTTAGAGCTATGTCACGCTAAATGGTGTTCTTTGCATTTCTTCTTACAATACTTTTCAATAGAACACTGTTTCGCATGAGACGGTTCCTCAAAAAACATAATATCGTGTATGAGCTAAACAAAAACTTAGGATTTATATGGTTTTATGTTTTCCAGTGGATCTGGTTAAAGCTATGTCACGCTAAATGGTGTTCTTTGCATTTCTTCTTACAATACTTTTCAATAGAACACTGTTTCGCATGAGACGGTTCCTCAAAAAACATAATATCGTGTATGAGCTAAACTAAAACTTAGGTTTTATATGGTTTTATGTTTTCCAGTGGATCTGGTTAGAGCCATGTCACGCTAAATGGTGTTTTCAGTATTTCTTCTTGCAATACTTTTCAATAGAACACTGTTTCGCATGAGACGGTTCCTCAAAAAACATAATATCGTGTATGAGCTAAACTAAAACTTAAGGTTTATATGGTTTTATGTTTTTCCAGTGGATCTGGTTAGAGCTATGTCACGCTAAATGGTGTTTTCTGTATTTCTTCTTACAATACTTTTCAATAGAACACTGTTTCGCATGAGACGGTTCCTCAAAAAACATAATATCGTGTATGAGCTAAACTAAAACTTAGGTTTTAAATGGTTTTATGTTTTCCATTGGATCTGGTTAGAGCCATGTCACGCTAAATGGTGTTTTCTGTATTTCTTCTTGCAATACTTTTCAATAGAACACTGTTTCGCATGAGACGGGTCCTCAAAAAACATAATATCGTGTATGAGCTAACCTAAAACTTAGGTTTTATATGGTTTTATGTTTTCCAGTGGATCTGGATAGAGCCATGTCACGCTAAATGGTGTTCTCTGCATTTCTTCTTACAATACTTTTCAATAGAACACTGTTTCGCATGAGACGGTTCCTCAAAAAACATAATATCGTGTATGAGCTAAACTAAAACTTATGGTTTTATATGGTTTTATGTTTTCCAGTGGATCTGGTTAGAGCTATGTCACGCTAAATGGTGTTTTTTGCATTTATTCTTACAATACTTTTCAATAGAACACTGTTTCGCATGAGACGGTTCCTCAAAAAACATAATATCGTGTATGAGCTAAACTAAAACTTAAGGTTTTATATGGTTTTATGTTTTCCAGTGGATCTGGTTAGAGCCATGTCACGCTAAATTGCATTCTTGTCATTTCTTCTTTCCATCCTTTATTATTATATTAAATAATATTCATACGGTATTATTTCGTTCTTTAATTTAATGTGTTTTTAGTGCTTCTGAATGTGATTTAGTTTTAAATACTTAGCTTATTAGCATTCATCAGTATCCAGAATTCATCATACCACTGCTAATCAATAAACAAACATCGGTCTTAGCGTTTAAATACCGAAAAAATACCTGCTGTTCATTTTTACTTGTTTCATTCATTTAACAGGAATTTGCATATCGATCGTTTTCAATTAACTTCGAACAGTTACAACTACACGTAAACTGAGCATGTAGTCTATCTACAGCAAGATCGTGACCGCTGACTGCAGCTCTCCTTCTCCTCCATTTCACTCCCAATCGACATTTTCACCTTTGTGATATGATTACTCCACAGGATACCTCCATCCCTGCATACTGGTCGCTAGATTCGGCTGGCACGTCATATCGGTTTGACAGCCAACTCACGTAACTATTGTTGATCGATCCAGTCCACTGAGTGCTACGATGAAGGGAACAACATGGACAGTTCTACTCGAATTACTCCAACCATGCGATGTTCATCCATGCGACAACCCACTGATCTGAGTGGAACTTAACTGAAAGAGAGTGATGCTAATTCCATCTGCCAACTAGCTCCATTCTCTCCCGTGCACCAGTCGCACCACACCGACGTGTTCATCTTGCCAGTTTTCCTCACACCCGTCCACTTGTCTCTTGAAGATTGGCGTCCACAACACCAACGGTTGGTTAGGTCATGCAAGCATTGTTACAATTGATAAAAACACATATTTTCATTTAGTGAATGTGATAACCTGTACTAATAATTTGGTCAACTTAGCGATGATAACTCAATGTAAGTATTAACAAACTCGGTACGTGTTTGTTATTGTCAATAATATCTTTAAATTATACAACTCGCTTATGTTTGACAATTACTGAGTATTGCTTTGCTTATTGCATGCTAATTGCTGAAAATTGCTTTTTATTTTAAATTCCTTAGCTAAAAATTGCTTTTTCTTTCACATTTCTCTGCTTATTGAATGACTATTGCTAACTCATTAGATAGAACCTACTTCTCATATAAGTAGGTGGATGCGGCCTCGATTAGCGGGGGAACCACATGAAAAAAAGCGAGCTACTGGGTGTACCTCCTGGGTAGTTTGGAAATCACCTAATATATATATGTATATATTTATAAATAACGTTAATAAATATAAATTAACATTTTTTTTTTTTTAACAGGAAATGCACAATGCTAAAAACTGCGTTGGAGATTTTAATACAATAGTACTACAAAGCCTGATGTTGGCCGCTATTTCAATGAATGCAGCAGTGTGACAGCTAGCAATCAAAGTAACAAGATATCGAGGTACGTTAATGACGATCACGACCACTTTGGCAAAAACGTATCGCTATAGACTAAGGAAAAAAAATAATATATTTTTATTTACAGGAAATGCAGATGGCAATAAACTGTGTAGGAGTTCATGATTGCAATAGAATAAATCGACAAGCCTGAAGTCAGCAGCCCTTCAATGAATGCAGCAGTGTGACAGCAGCAATCAAAAGTTACAAGATATCGAGGTACGTTTCATGACGACCACGACTATTTTGGCAAAAACGTTATCGCTATAGACTAAGGAAAAAAAATATATATTTTATTTACAGGAAATGCAGATGGCAATAAACTGTGTAGGAGTTCATGATTGCAATAGAATAAAATCGACCAAGTCTGAAGTCAGCAGCCCTTCATGAATGCAGCAGTGTGACAGCCAACAATCAAAAGTTACAAGATATCGAGGTACGTTTCATGACGACCACGACTATTTTGGCAAAACGTATCGCTATAGACTAAGGAAAAAAATATATATATATTTTATTTACAGGAAATGCAGATGGCAATAAACTGTGTAGGAGTTCATGATTGCAATAGAATTAAATCGACCAAGTCTGAAGTCAGCAGCCCTTCAATGAATGCAGCAGTGTGACAGCCAACAATCAAAAGTTACAAGATATCGAGGTACGTTTCATGACGACCACGACTATTTTGGCAAAAACGTATCGCTATCGACTAAGGAAAATAAATTTATATTTTATTTACAGGAATGCAGAAGGCAAAAAATTGCGTAGGAGATCATTAATACAATAGTATTATATAAACAAGCCTGATGTTGGCCGCTCATTCAATGAATGCAGCAGTGTGACAGCCAGCAATCAAAAGTAACAAGATATCGAGGTACGTTACATGACGACCACAACTATTTTGGCAAAAACGTATTGCTATCGACTAAGGAAAATAAATTACATATAATATTGAATTATATATTTTATTTACAGGAAATGCAGAAGGCAAAAACTGCGTTGGAGATCATTCATCATCATCATCAGCCCATTAAGTCCCCACTGCTGGGGCACGGGCCGTCCCTATGGATGGATAGGGAGATCGGGCCTTAAACCATCACGCGGGCCAGTGCGGATTGATGGTTATTAACGACTGCTAATGCAGCCGGGACCAACGGCTTAACGTGCCTTCCGAAGCACGGAGGAGCTCGAGATGAAAACTTTTTTTTTGTGGTCACCCATCCAATGACCGGCCTTTGCGAAGTTGCTTTACTTCAACAATCGCAGACCGAGCGCGTTAACCGCTGCGCCCGAGCCACATCATCATTAATACAATAGTATTATATAAACCAAGCCTGATGTTGGCCGCTCATTCAAAGAATGCAGCAGTGTGACAGCCAGCAATCAAAGTAACAAGATGTCGAGGTACGTTACATGACGATCACGACCACTTTGGCATAAACGTATCGCTATAGACTAAGGAAAAAAAAATGTAATATATATTTTATTCACAGGAAATGCAGAGTGTAATAAACTGTGTAGGAGATTATGATTGCAATAGAATAAAATCGACCAAGCCTGAAGTCCTTCAATGCACGCAGCAGTGTGACAGCCAGCAATCAAAAGTTACAAGATATCGAGGTACGTTACATGACGACCACGACTATTTTGGCAAAGACGTATCGCTATCGACAAGGAAAAGAATTTATAATATATATTTAATATATATTTTATTTATAGGAAATGCAGAAGGCAAAAAACTGCGTAGGAGATTATTATACAATAGTATTATATCAACCAAGCCTGATGTCGGTAGCTTCTTCAATGAATGCAGCAGTGTGAGAGCCAGCAATCAATAGTGACAAGAATCTAGGTACGTTACATGACGACCACGACCCCTTTGGCAAAAACGTATCGCTATCGACTAAGAAAAGGATATTATATCTATACGTTATTATTTAAATATACGTTATTTAATAAATTAATATTATTTTATTTTTAACAGGATACAGAAGGCAAAGAAGCAGATGTCATCAAGAGATCTTTGTTCCTGCAATGTTTCCGCAGACGATACATCCAACAGAGCGAAGTGGAAGGAAAAGACTCGGAAAAAAGACCACCACCATATGGGAACAATGCAAGGGAGAGAGAGAGATATAATGTTATATTTTATTTTTGAAAAATAAACCAACAATATCCTACACATTTTTTTATTTCTTTTTGTGTCTGTCTTATAGTTATTACAAATCTGTGATGCGAAACAAACTATACGAAAACGTCAATCACATACAACGCCCGCGAAGCTGCTTTAGCAGCGAGCGCACTTAGCACCATCTAGTTATTTTATATTTTATATTATATATAGCTGCAAACCCACTGACTCACTCACTGACTCACTGACAGGGTTGTTCTCCAGAAGGAGTGTCGGGGGGTGAAATGATGTATGGGGGGTGTGATCGGGACCTTCCGGTGAGTATGGGAAAACTTCCAGATCCTGGAAAACTGCTCCGCATCAGGGAGACACCTACCGCTGGCAAAACTATCTTACCTGGAACGATTATTTTTTTTACAGAACCTATTTAAATCTTGGTCAAATTCTATCGTGAGTGAAAAAAAATCAAAATGGCGGAAAAGCAAGATGGCCGCCATACAAAATTTTGTTTTTCCGGAAAATGTCTCGGGGGTGAATATGATGTATGAGGGATGTGATCAAAATGTCATGTTGAGTATGGAAATACTTCTCGATCTTGAATACCTGCTCGCATCAGGGAGACACCCTACGGCCTGGCAAAACTATCACATCTGGATCAATTTTTTTTTCGCACAATGTATTTAATCTTGGTCAAATTTTATCGCCGTTGAAAAAAAATCAAAATGGCGGAAAAAACAAGATGGCCGCCATACAAATTTTTCGTTTTTCCTGAAAATGCTCGGGGGTAAAAAATAATGTATAGGGATGTGATCGAAACGTCATGTCGAGTATGAAAATACGTTTGGGTTTCCGATGTCTGCTCCGCATCAGGAAAACACCCTACGGCCTGGCCAAACCATCGCACTGGAACTTTTTGGTTTTCACGAAACCTATTTAAATCTTGGTCGAATCAATCGCCGTTGAAAAAATTTAAAATGGCGGAAAAACAAGATGGCCGCCATACAAAATTTTCGTTTTTCTCGAAAATGCCTCGGGGGTGAATATGATGTAAGAGGGATGTGATCAAAATGTCATATTGAGTATGGAAATACTTCCCGACCTTCAAAAACTGCTCCGCATCAGGCAGACACCCTACGGCCTGGCAAAACTATCGCACCTGGAACTTTTTTATTTTCACGAAACCTATTTAAATTCTGGTCAAATCCAATCGCCGGTGAAAAAAAAAAACAAAATGGCGGAAAAACAAGATGGCCGCCATACAAAATTTAGTTTTTCCAGAAAATGTCTCAGAGGTAAAATTGATGTATAAGGAATGTGATCGAAACATCATGTTGAGTATGGAAATACTTTTCGATCTTCGAAAGCTGCTCCGCATCAGGGAGACACCCTACAGCCTGGTGAAACTATCGCACGTGGAACTTTTTAGTTTTCACGATACTATTTAAATCTTGGTCAAAATTCAATCACGGTGAAAAAAATCAAAGTGACGGAAAAACAGATGGCCGCCATACAAAATTTTGTTTTTCCAGAAAATGTCTCAGAGGTAAAATGATGTATTGGGGTGTAATCGGAAAGTCATCTTGGAAAACTGCTCGCATCTGGGGTCACCTACGGCCTGGCAAAACTATCGCACCTGGAAGTTTTGTTTTCACGAAAACCTATTTAAATCTTGGTCAAATGCAAACCCGGTGAAAAAAAACAAAATGGCGGAAAAACAGAAGGCCGCCATACAAAATTTTCGTTTTTCCAGAAAATGTCTCGGGGGTCAAATTGTGTATGGGGTTGTAATCGGAACGTCTTGTTGAGTATGGAAATACTTCTTGATCTTCAGAAACTGCTCCGCATCGGGAGACATACGGCCTGGCAAAAGTATCACACCTGGAACGATTATTTTTCACGAGACCTATTTAATCTTGGTCGAATCCAATCGCTGGCGAAAAAAAATCAAAATGGCGGAAAAAAAGATGGCGCCATACAAATTTTTGTTTTTCAAGAAAATGTCTCAGAGGTGAAAATTAATGTATAGGGGTATGATTGGAACGTCATCTTGGAAAATGCTCCGCATCAGGGCGACCCCTACGGCCTGGCGAAACTATCGCATCTGGACCTTTTTTGTTTTCACTAAACCTATTTAATTCTTGGTCAAATTTTATTCTCGGTGTAAAAAAACAAAAATGGCCGAAAAAACAAGGTGGCCGATACAAATTTTTGTTTTTCCAGAAATGTTCAGAGTGTAAAATTGATGATCGGAACGTCATCTTGGAAAACTGTCCGCATCAGGGAGACCCTACGGCTGGCAAACTATAGCACCTAGAACTTTTTTGATTTCACGAGACCTATTCAAGTCTTGGTCAAAATTCTATCGCGGTAAAAAAATGGCGGGAAAACAAGACACGCGAGCAGCTTGCTGCGAGCGAACACGCGACATCTAGTTTTATATTATACTTATATAGCTACAAACCCACTGACTGATGACTGACTGACTCACTCACTCACTGACATAATTGTTCTCCAGAAGGAGCGTCGGGGGGTCAAAATGATGTATGGGGGATGTGATCCAAATCTTCCGGTGAGTATGGGAAAACTTCCAGATCTTGGAAAACTGCTCCGCATCGGGAGACACCCTACAGTCTGGCGTAACTATTATACCTGGATCAAGTTTTTTTCGCAAAACCTATTTAAATCTTAATCAAATTCTATCGTGGGTGATAAAAATCAAAATGGCGGAAAAACAAGATGGCCGCCATACAAAAATTTGTTTTCCAGAAAATGTCTCGTTGGTAAAAACTGTGTATGGGGTTGTAATCGGAACATCCCGTTGACTATGGAAATTTTTTCTTGATCTTGAAAAACTGCTCCGCATCAGGGAGCACCCTACGGCTGGCAAAACTATAAAACTGGAGCAATTTTTCTTTCGCGAAACATATTTAAATCTTGGTCAAATCCAATCCGGTGAAAAAAAACCAAAATGGCGGAAAAACAAGATGGCCGCCATACAAAATTTTCGTTTTTCCTGAAAATGCCTCGAGGGTAAAAATGATTGTGTAGGGATGTGATCGGATCGTCATGTTGAGTATTTCAGTACTGCTCGATCTTGAAAAACTGCTCCGCATCAGGGAGACACCTACGGCCTGGCAAAACTATAAAACCTAGAGCAATTTTTCTTTCGCGAAACATATTTAAATCTTGGTCAAATCCACATCCCCCCAAATAGCGGAAAAACAAGATGGCCGCATACAAAATTTTGTTTTTCCAGAAAATGCCTCGTAGGTGAAAATGATGTATAGGGGGTGTGATCAAAACGTCAGTTGAATATAGAACCACTTCTTGATCTTGAAAACCTGCTCGCATCAGGGCGGCACCCACAGCTGGCAAAACTATCGCACTTGAGACATTTATTTTTCCACTATACATATTTAAATCTTGGTCAAATCCAATCACCGTTGAAAATAATCAAAATGGCGGAAAAGCAAGATGGCCGCCATACAAAAAACTATTTTTCAGAAAATGTCTCGAAGGTAAAAACAATGTATGGGGACGTAATGGAAAGATCATGTTGAGAATTTAAATTCTACTCAACTTCAAAAATGCTCTTCAGAGAGACACCACGGTGGCGAAACTATGCCACCTGGAACGATATTTTTCACAGAACTATTTAAATCTTGGTCAATCCAATCCCTGCTGAAAAAAAATCAAAATGGCGGAAAACAAGATGGCCGCCATACAAAATTTCGTTTTTCCGAAAATGCCTCGGGGGTAAAAATGATGTATGAGGAATGTGATCGAAACATCATGATGAGTATGGAAGTACTTTTTGATCTTCGAAAGCTGCTCCGCATCAGGGAGACACCCTACAGCCTGGCGAAACTATCGCATATGGAACTTTTTTGTTTTCACGAAGCCTATTAAAGTCTTGGTCAAATTTTATCGCAGTGAAAAAAAAACAAAATGGCCGAAAAACAAGATGGCCACCATACAAATTTTTTTTTCAGAAAATGTCTCAGAGGTAAAAATGATGTATTGGGGTGTGATCGGAACGTCATCTTGGAAAACTGCCCGCATCAGGGAGACACCCTACGGCCTGGCAAAACTATAGCACTAGAACTTTTTTATTTCACGAGACCTATTTAAGTCTTGGTCAAATTCTATCGCGGTAAAAAATGGCGGGAAAACAAGACACGCGAGCAGCTTGCTGCGAGCGAACACGCGACATCTAGTTATTATATTATATAAAGTACAAACCCATGTACTGATGACTGACTGACTGACTGACTGATGACTCACTGACAGGGTTGTTCTCCCAGAAGGAGCGCCGGGGGGTAAATATGATGTATGGGAGATGTGATCAAGATGTTCCGATGAGTATGGGAAAACTTCCAGATCTTGGAAAACTGCTCCGCATCAGGGAGACACCTACCGTTGGCAAAACTATCGCACCTGGAACGATTCTTTTTTCACGAAACCTATTAAAATCTTGGTCAAATTCTATCGTGGGTGAAAAAAATCAAAATGGCGGATAAACAAGATGGCCGCCATACAATTTTTGTTTTTCAAGAAATGTCTTGGGGGTAAAA